>NC_056748.1:757751245-757903745 GCF_019279795.1 Protopterus annectens | reverse complement strand
GTGGATGAAATTACTGGATGTGCTGCCTGCTGTTTGCAATTCTAGCTTTGCAGGACTAATGTGTATTTGCATAAAGGAAGCAAGTAGGAGTAAAAGCTGTGGATATTGTTTGTCTGAAACAAAAAATCATTAGGTAATCATTTTTTTTTTCACAATCAGACTTTTGAGATGTGCACAGTCAACAAATGGCTTTAACTTCTTGGAAAGGAAACAGTATATGAATGAAAGAGCTGCTATGATTTGATTAGTTTATACAGTCATTAATCTGTGTCTTTGGAGAACTGAAGTGTATTTTGTGTGAAGCTAGTTGATTTTTTTTACTGTGGCTAACATTTATGTAAAACAGTCTTAGGATATATTCAGAGCTGTCAGCTGCCCTGGTTTTGCCATATATTTTAATTACTTGAAACTCTGTAATTTTTTTGTAAATCATGGAGGATTGCAATCACTAAATATTAACAGGCATTTAAGTTTCAGACTTGATATCCTTCATCAGTGTACACAATAAATGGTTGTCTTGGTTGCCTTGGCATGATATAAGTGAAAGCAACCAATCATTAGCACAGTAGTACAGTGAGTACTGTTTCCATCTGGAAGTGCTTTATTTTCCAGTTCAGTTATTAGCTGTGGCTTTTATTGTGTGGAGTTTAAATGTCCTTCCTGTCTCTCTGTGCTTTTTTGACTGATGCTCATCTTTTTACCAGCATGCCAATGTTATGGCACAGCTGATGTGGTGTTCCTGCAATTTGCCTGTAGGTAAGCATGTTTGTGTAATACAAGCGATTTTGTGTATATTTGCAATATATACCTTTTCTGGATAGCAATAAAACAGTGAGCAAATAAGTATCATTCCAAAATAAGGCTGAAAATGTATCACAGATTATCTAGACTCTCACAGTAACTGAGGCTTGATGATTCCAAACCACCAGCTGTACAATGGGATTTTAATATAGGAGGTCTTCATTATCAAACTCTGTCTGGGTATCTCCTAGTCTAAAACTGGTCTTCCTTACAGGTGTACACAAAAGGTTGCTATGGCTTATGCTGTGGCTTGGGACAGTGTGGTTATTTTTTGGTTAACTTCCCTCACATTCAGACCTCAGAGGGTTTCACAGAAGATTGCTATAACTTGACTAGAGAAGTGTATTTTCTAGGAGCAAGAGACTGAAATACATTACTATGATCATTCTTTTCTTTTTTTTCATTTTTCTCTTTAGTAAACATCAGATGTATACACAGGTGGTAATATTTTGGGAATCGGGGTAACGTGGTATGCCGTGTGTGTGTGTGTGTGTGTGTGTGTGTGTGTGTGTGTGTGTGTATATATATGTGTATATATAGATATAGATATATACGTGTGTGTATGTATGTATGTATATATATATATATATATATATATATATATATATATATATATATATATATATATAAATATATATATTATATATATAGATAGATATGCCCAACAGCATCAAGATGAAATATGTTAGTTTGACCTTTTATTTTTTTTTTTTCATTTTTATCCCAGTCTGATATCAAATTGAAACACAAGATGTAACTGTTTTTTGGGGGTGTTGGGATGAGGAGGCATGCCATTTTATATATTATAGCAACAATGTAAAATAAATAATGACTTCTGGAGGTTTAGTAACCTGAGTTTCATTCAGTTATTTCAGTGAAGTCTTGGCCAGCTACAATATGTTAAAAGGTGGAGAAAAAGCTAAAGAGTTAGACAAAGTATGGAAACTGATAGAAGAAGGCATCCAGATGGTGTGCTCAGGTTGGTGCAGGGCAAATAAAAATTATCCCCATTGACAAAACTTTATAAGTTCTACTTCAGTGGTTGGGTCTGTAGACCATCAAGGAACACTGATTCCTTCACTTCTGGGTCAAATTCTAAATTGCTTACCCAAGTATCTATTTCTTTTTAAAATTTTGGCAGACTTTCTGATCTCTTAGTACCCCTTGAAGTTTATTCCATAGTAATGAAACTCAAATATGAGTATCTCTTACTTTTAAATGTGAGAATGTAGGAATTCAGAATTATATTTCTTAAGTCTAGTTTATTTTCGCAGGTTCTCAGGTTAATGTCACTTTGAAAGGGTTTGTCATGAAATGCCTTTTATCCAAATATAAATTTGACCATTATATAATGGTAATACAGAGTATACACATTAAGATGGTTACATCTGTTTGAATCTTCTATTTTCATATGATATAGAATTTTCTGAGTAAATTTTTAATGTTGTTGTTGTTTTTCTTTCGGCTTTTTCCCGGTTAGGGGTCGCCACAGCGGAACTCCTGTCCTCTAATGATTGGCAGTCGATTTTTATGGTGGCGAGGTGCCAGCCTGACACCCAACCTTCAACGAAGGCAAGCCCATTCAAGCATGTCTTTCGAATGCCACTCGACCGTGGGGAGTACATTTTTAGTATATTGACTTTATTTTCTTTACTTGCTTGGCTATATAAATACATAACATTTTATATTCTAAAATAGGGTGTACATAGATTTTCATTGCTGAAGTTAAACAATGTTGTTATTTATTTATTTATTTAACATTGGTTTACCAGGAAAGTCTGACTTGGAACAAAGCCAATTTTCAGTGGCGGCCAGGGAGAAATGCTCCAGATGCATGTGTTTGCAATGAGTATATAATACACTTTTTTTTAAATGTTGTCACATACACATACAATGTGTATCCCTTGTTGCTTGGTTTCTTAGCATTGTGCCTTAAAGCACAGTTTTATTGATTCTATATATGCCTTTATGTTCTTGTATAAAGTTTACTTGCTTTCTTCAGTTTAGTGTTCACAGCTTCATATGCAGCAGAACAAGAAAAGACAATAAACAGTGAGTACTCCAAAAAGTAGGACTATGTAGTACTGAATAATTACTGTCATTCTTGTTTGGTCAACACTCATCCCTGTGTGGTCTTGATATGCCCCTGATATGTTATACAAAGAAAGAGTAAAAAAAGACATTCACTTAGACGTTAGGATAAAATATAAAATAATGCATTCATATAAACAGTTTGTATTTGAATCAACAAAATCCAGTCATTCCATTTTATGCAAGCAATTTTTTTCAATAATGTTAAAGAGCAATGATAAAATGGTTATTCTTATTTTCCTAAGGAATACACAGAGTGACATTAGATACAAGGAAAACAATAATACATTTTATTGTGCTTCAGTATCAAGCACAATTTTCCCAGTATATGAAAAAGTATGCATTTTTTTTCTCAGGATTCCTGTGTACAGTTTGAACCAAGAGTGCTACAGAACCAGATGCAGTTTATCTACGGTAATGTAGGATATGACCACTAAAGACATCAAATAATCAGTCTTATCTCTCCCACTGCTTATATGCTGCCTCCCCTGCACTAAGTGCTAGCAAAAATGGAAAACTTCATCATTTCTCATCTGTGTAACTTACATCTCCAGATGTAAGACATTATTATAACTACACAGAGTGCATGTACAGCAATCACTGCTTATAGTTTTTTTCACTCTGCTTTCATATTCCTGTCTAATGAGACAAGTTCAGAAAGTTAAGAACATGAGAGAATAGATGGTATATCAAAAGTTTTGTGATGAATGTACTTCACTTCCATAGTGATGATACTGGGCATTAAATGCCAAACAGTTTAATATAATTTTTTTTCTGGAAAAGTGAAACAATACTTCTGTTTATAATGCAGATCTCCATTTCAAAATTACGGGTACAGTTCAGTTTTGAAAAATAAATTCCAGCATGTGATGATGACAGTTTTCATTCTGTATTTAAAATATTTCTTGTTTTTCTGAGACTTAATGTGAAAATGTTAACTTAGTTTACTAATACAGAACATATGGTATGTAAGGCATCTAATACTAATACGGAATGCCTAAAGAAAGTGGATAAGTCTGTCACAAATTAATTAAATACATTATAAACTGAAACATGCATGCTTTGCAGTGTAATCTGTGTAATGTTAATCTTGTGTTTAGTGAGAGATGAATAAAATTACTGCTGCTCTGTCACAGCACAGTTATGTAAGTTACTTTAACTTATTAGACTGACCCATAAGCCATAGCACAAAAAGGTTCTTTATCTGAATCATTTCACTGTATTTGTTTATTGATCTCATAGTAAGTTTTTGAGTCGGGGTGCTAAGACATGTACATGCAAGATATTCATTTTTTACAGGAATACAATTAGGTCAGATTTTACCTCCTTTTGGGGATGGGGAATTGCATCGATGGTATAAGCAGAGGACAATATCCCACCATCTCATGGATCAGCAGCTAATTGGCCAGTTCTAAGTTGATGGGGATACTAATAGAGGTATTATATGGGCAGTGAGAGATATGTTTGGCCCACAAACTTGATGAAAGGGATTCTGTGGACATGCTGTACCCAGGGTATCAAGTTATGTGCAGCTCTTACAATTCTAGTTACAGGGAAATTCAGAGACAAGTGGGGACATCTTAGATATATCACTGCTGTCAGACTGCAGAATGCTTAAGATATTTCCGAATAGATTTTTGATCTACATGGATGGGCATATCATTTTGTGTGACAGTACAGGAGAGATAGCTACCACGATGTTTGCTATTGCCCTCATCTCCAGAAGGTCAATACGGCTTCACCAGGTGTCTATGAACAGTGTTATCAATATGAAGAGACTCTATCAACCTCCATGTACTGTGCAAAGCACAGGTGCTCATAATCAATATGTCTGCATACTACCCTGGCAGAGCACATTATTCCTATATATGGCATGCTGGCTATCTATATCACTTCTTCCTGATTGGTGACTTCCACCTAGAAGGCAAATGAAGGCAACCACCTCACTTATCAACAGTTACAGCTACAGATAGTATGCATTTGAGTCTAACCCCCCCCCACCACCACCACCACCACCACCACCACCACCATATGTCTGTACTTTTGTTTTCAGTAATACAGGATGCTCACCAAAGTCCTGGTTAATTGATTGATGATGCCCTTTTGTAACCCTCACAGTATGGCAGATACGCAGTATAACATTACTCATTCATAAACTCATTACATCATAGAGACAGTATTCAACCTGCTGAAAGCTTGGTTCATTGCCTAGGCATGTTTGGGGGTTACTGCACTACACCCTGACGCTGCTTGCAAACTATCTGTAGCAAGCTGCATGCTACACAACATGATCACAAGGAAGCAAGCTGACGATCATTCGATCCTGGGAATCTCCAGACCTACAAAACAGCTCTTTTACAGTCACTATAAGTATATCCTTTAACAGCACTACCATTGGTAATGATGACACAGAGAAACATATGGTTGTACCTATGTTGAACACAGGCACTGGTACCTGGATTTTCCCTATGGTCTGTATGTGTAGTGTTGCTCTGTAACACTTAGGATAAGGATACTAACTTGGCTGTTTCCCCTCTGAGATATGTAGAGTTCAGATATTCTCAGAACTTGTGTGCACTCCTGCAGGTATTACACCCGTGCCCCCATTCTCCCATATATAAGTTTGGTAAGAATGTCTTGGCATCTGTGAAACTTGTACTTGGGGGAGGTGTCACCTCCTCCAGTTGAGAACTTGCCTTTTGCTATGTTGTGCACCTTTCTCAAGTCTTACATTATAAGACTTACCTTATAATGCTGTTGACATGCTTCCAACGTTGCTATGCAGTACAATTCTTTCCACAAACTGCATTTATTTAAGCATCCACTGAGTCCTACATGTGGTCTGAAAGACTCTGGTGTACATCCACTGTCCATGGCTCCTAACTGCCTGTATAAAAACATCTTTTTTAGCTCATCTGAATTTGAAGAGACAGCAGCTGTAGACCACAGTTGTCATGAAAGAGCAGACTACTCAACAGAACCGGTACTGCTGCTTTGTAGATAGTGAGCATTACATTTGAATTTCCAGGTACTGGAGATGATTTGAATGCCTGCACTTGTGAACAGATTACCCTTAAAAAGATGAGTTCCTCTTCTAATCTATGATACAAAAATATACTTTTGAGCACATTAACTGAGTATACCTTATTGTGTCTTTCAGATTAAACTATGAGCATATTGAATAACAGTCTACACACTCTAAATAATTTTGACTTGCAGTGGAAGATATCAGCATGAGCTTTAAGCCATGGATTTCCCTGAATTTCATGCTGTATCATCTTCAACATCAAAAAGAACTTTAATCCAGACAACTTCTTACATGATCTCAAGGCTATCAACTGGTCTGAACTTAAAAGACTCCCACTAGATGAGGCTGTGGCCTTCTTTAATACTAAATTCCTCAGTATCCTTAACTCCCATGCCCCTATTCACACCGTCCGTGCCAAAACTCGAACTTCACCATGGCTAACTAAACTTACGAAAACCAAAACAACTAATAGGAACAAGGCCTGGTCCACTTGGCATATTACTAGAGATGCTATAGACCTCATCAGATACCATCAAATAAGGAATAACACTAAAAAATCCATCATATCAGACAAAAAATATTACTATACCCATCTACAACAAAAGCATCAAAATAAACCCCAAAAGTTCTGGGCTGCTGGAATAAATAACCTCCTCCACCCAGGCCATACTACCACTCCCACCCAATCAGTTGCCCTCGACAAAACACCAGTGGCTATCGCTAACACATTCAGTAGCTTCTTTATGGAAACTATCTAGACACTAGCCACCCAACTCACTTCTAGCAAGCCTAACCCCTCTTACACAGTCTCCCCCCCACCATACCTCAAATAATTCTGACAGCTCAAAGCTTCCTGCAAACCATTTCTCATTTAGCTTCCAACCTATCCCTACTACCCTCATACAAACCCTTCTCAAAAAACTTAAACTCATTTCTCTAGCAGCAGACCACCTCCCGGCTGAATTCTTGCAATTAGCTGCAGAGGCCATCGCTATCCCAGTCTCAATCCTCATTAACAGACCCATTTCCGAGGCAACCATTCCATCAATATTGAAAATATCACATGCAATATCCCTACATAAAGGAGGTAGTTCTACAGAATTGTCCAACTTTAGGCCCATAGCCATACTCTCACCTCTAGCAAAACTATTGGAAAAGTGTGTCCACATACAACTAATGCACTACCTCAACCACAATAAACTTCTCACAGACTCCCAGCATGGTTTCAGACCACACCATAGTACAGCATCAGCCTCTTATCCTTCACCAATGTCATCAATCTTATCCGAAACAACAACAACCTATCATCTGCACTTTTTCTGGACCTCTCTAAGGCCTTTGATATGGTCAACCATCAACTTCTGCTCAGTACCCTGAAAGCTGTCTTCCTGGACCATCACTTTCTACAATGGTTTCAGTCCTATCTATGGGGTAGACAGCAGGCTGTGTTACGGCAGGACAAACTGACATCACATCTCCCAGTAACCTTAGGAGTCCCTCAGGGCTCTAGGTCCCATCCTCTTCTCTATCTTCATAAATGACCTTCATACCACTATCTCAAATGCACACTGTATCCAATCTGCTGATGATTCTATGTTGATTTGCTCTTCCACCTCACAAACTAATCTGCTATCCCTAACCCAGAATACCTTTAACAGTATTGAAAACTGGCTAACTGATAGACAACTTCTCTTGAATCCCAACAAAATCAAGCTGCTGCTTTTCTCTCCCACCTCTAGATCCGCTGAACCATTCTTCACTATTAAATCTAACAATGGTACAATCATCTCCCCTGATAACCAAACTAAGCTCCTAGGAGTAATAATAGATACTAACCTCAAATTTTATACATATATACCATACTATTAAGTCC
Organism: Protopterus annectens; assembly: GCF_019279795.1. Lineage (NCBI taxonomy): Eukaryota > Metazoa > Chordata > Ceratodontiformes > Protopteridae > Protopterus > Protopterus annectens. The sequence goes on along the minus strand of NC_056748.1, from coordinate 757,895,952 downwards.
ATCAACAAAAAATTAGGATCCCTGTACAAGGCCAAACCTTTCCTAACCCTGTTTGCTAGGTGTGCTATTGCCCAAACCCATCTTCCCTCCACTCTCCTTTATGCCTCATCAGTATTTACAAACCTCTCTAAAGCTAACCTCAGCAAACTATCTTCCTGTTACTACCATATAGCTAGATTCGCCACAGGTATGGCATACAGGACGCACCACTGCAAAAACCTAACTCAACTTGATTGGTTGGAATTTCCTTCCCTTCTAAAGCTTAACCAGCTTAGTGCCACACAAAATACTCAACCATCCGGGCAATACCCCAACCCTTAAGAGCATTAGCAGCCCACATAATGCTTTCAGGCCATTTTGTTTGTCCAACAAGCTATCAGTCCATACCCTAAAATCTAATAATACAGCAGGTGATTCCTTGTTTGCTAACTCAGTGGGTAAAATCTAGAACCTTCTTCCTGCAAACCTTATCCAAGAACTATCTCTTCCCCTATTCAAAAAAGGTCTCAAAAATACTTAAGAGCTAACTGGCTCTATCCTTGCCTAAACCCTGACTAACTCAATTCGAAATTTTGGTCTTTTCTTCAGCAAGCAGATACTCCACTCATCTGATGTGTCATGTCTTAATGTACAGTTATGCCTGCTGAGTTAATCCTTTATGTATACTGTGGTTTCCCTAATGTGCTTTAAATCTGTGAAATGATCTATCTCATATTTTTTCTCACTCTATTAACCTTTAGCATATGCCTATGTGTTCCTACTGTGGTGAACTATCTGATATATTGTATCTATATCCTTTGCTGTCTTGGAATATTATTGTACTATTAATATTATTATTATTATTATTATTATTATTATTATTATTGTGGAGCATTTCTCCCCGGGCTTCCACTGAAAATGGACATGCATCCAGTCGGACTATCCCGATCAACAAATGTAAAATAAAATAAATAAATAAATATTTTTTATAGTGTGTTTGCCATCTATAAATGACTTTGCCTCCTTTGCATCTCTGATAGAATCTTCTCTTGGGGGTGGGGAGGGGGTCGCTGAATAACTGGTTAAGGGGTCCCGTATCTGTTTTTATAGCATCCCTTCAGACAAAAATGTCTTTTTGCTCATCAGGGCTGCCTTTCTCACATAAAATGATCCATATGTTTCACATGTAGTGCAACAAACAACTGCTTCAGTCTTACAACTAAAAAAGCCAGTAGCTATTATCACTTCATTCCTAACCAAGATCTGTTGTCCTTCATAATTAAATCAGTGCCACCTACAAGGACTGCACTTAAAATAACCCATTCACGAACACTCCAATCTATCTGATAAGATGACATATGCTAGAGTTAGTAAATATGGGCATTTATTAGGTAGGAATGTCGATATTGAGGGTAACTGGGGCGCTGAGTGAGAAGTTTAGTACACATCATTATACTAGCGCCTTTTATTAACTTACAGTATTGATGACAATCCTATTAAAGACATTGCTATCAATAATTAGAAACATTTTCATGCTTGTCCTGAAATATCAAAATAGGGGAACATCCAAGGTTTTATAGGGAAGAAAGGCTGTAACTTGAAAAATCTGTTAGAATGTGGGCATTTATCTGACTCATTTGGAGTTTTCAAGAATGGGTACTTTTAAGTGCGGTCCTTTTATGTGATGTCAACTTATTTATGAAGGCCAACATATCTTAAGTTGTAAGAGCTACTGTTTTTTTTTTCTTAGTTTTAAGACTGAAGCAGTTGTTTGTTGTAGTACATGTGGGAAAGACAGGAAGTTTTATGAAAGAACTGCACAAAATATTACTGGTATTAAAAACAAAGAATGTAGGAATGCTTTGGGTAAACATTCTAGGTTATGTAGGAATTTTAGCAAGTTCTCTTTTTTGTTTTGGATAATGTAAATAATATTATGTAAGGGGATATTAATAATTACATTGAAATCAAGGAATTTATGTGGCAGATTAAACTTAATTGCATAAAGCCACCCAGTATAAACAGACATCTTAATATTAATTGCCTTGATTGATAGGTTGTTTTAATTGGTTTCTTGTCATGTGCCTTATGTGATTAGTATATGTAGCTGTATGAGAAATAAATTAAACTCAGTTATGATGAAGTCTTTATTGATGAAAGCTCTATGCTTCACTTCTAAGCAGTATGGTTGGATGGGGAAAATTTGAGCTTTGTTTGCCTACAAAGACATTTATTTATTTATTTAACATTTGTTAACTGGGAAAGGCCGACATGGAACAAAGCCAATTTTCTGCGAAGGCCCAGGGAAAAATCCTCTAGATGTATCTAACATGGGAGGAAACTGGAGCCCTCAGAGGAAACCCACATGGACACATAGAAGACATGCAGACTCCACACCGAAGGCACCCCAACCGAGAATTGAACCAGAGAACCTGTTGCTGTGAGGTGACAACGCTATCGCTGCACCACTGCACCATCCAATGTACAAATATGCACAAAGCTCTTTGGGCAGATGTGATTTGATATTACTGTGGACTAATTCAGAGCACAGTTGTACACATTTGTAACTTATTGACATAGGTGAAAGAAGATTTTTAACTCCCTTTGGTGACCATAACTGCTTTAAGTTCATATTTGACTTTAAATTTCCTAATGGTACTCATAAGATTTTCATTGCTTTGTATCAGTGCATTTCTGAGGTAGTAATTTTTTATAGTTATTCAAGATTTTTTCTTCCTTTATTATACAGTTTATTGACACAAGTGTTCCACTTAAACTTGCCACTATCTTGGCTATGCAACTACTTTGGTGCTTGTAGAAATAGGAAGTGTACAATGCCACCTTTTCAACTGGAACTAGGAGGAGTCTATTGTGGAATTTACCAGGTGTAGTGCATTTGCCAAAAGACTGATGTATTTTTGTATGGGTGGTACTAAAAGGTCTAATGGAAAAGAGTTGGATCTGTGGTCAGATATTACTAGAGATGTACTGATGCATGGTGGGACAGTGGCTAGGGCTAAGATAGTGAGGTCCAGATCAATTGTCTTTGGACTCCTAGGGAAGTTTAACAATTTGCCCCATAGCATTTCCATTAATGATATCCAAGAAATGCTGGTATTATTTTTGCTTTTGTGGTACAGATATGCAAATTGATTATTGGATAGTTACATTTTCCTAACAATATAGTGTTAAGCTTGACAGTGATCCTTTCAAGTGCAGTGATATAGTTATTATGGTCCTTCAAGTATATCAGTGAGGCTTTGTGTTATTTATTTTGCGGGAACTGGATCCTTAGCAACTCTTGTTTAGAATTGTGGGTAATTTGATCTAAGGTGATTAAGCATGTGAGAAAAATAGATGCTCTTGCAAAGAAACCATTCTGTCTGAAAGCATGAAAGATGCTTTAACTCAGTATAAAGAGATAACTTACATTGAACCGAATCCAGGTTTTGGTAAATTCACAATGATGGATATGTTCCAGTTGCTAGAATACCTCAAGTTCTATCACCTTTCTGTTTAGAGTCCTAGCAATGAGTAATGCCACTGTAAAACCGTTTGCATCTGGATTTGCTATGTGGGAAGACCAAGTAAGTGAGCATTACCTTAATAAAAGGCATTAAGGTGGCAGTGCATGTTTTTTGCAGTATGCCAATGTCTTAATGAAGATGTACAAGTCACTCGCAAAGCAGAATGCATTATCTACCATAAAATCCCAGGCTGAAATATACTGGATCCCTTTTGAATGACAGCAGCTACTTTTAGGTTCATATGTGTGTACTAGGCCAACGGCCCTGGAGTCTTTACAAGCCTAGCCCACAGAAGTACCCTGGCATCATGCCACCATTAGTTCCTAGTGGATCTATGAAGTAGAGCCACTAGAGTGATCCCCGGGGTGAACTTTCTATTTCCCATCCACTCATCAAGAGTTTTCTTGAAAGGTGCCAATGAGGTGCTCTGCTTGACATGTATGGGGAAGTCTATTCCAGTGCATGGGAAGACTCTGGGTTATGAAACTGTCCCTCCAGCATGTTCTGTTGATTGCGGTAATGAGATTAAGGTCCATGGAGCATGTGGTGTGGAGGGATTGGGATTTCTTAAGGTGTAACATTTCTAACAGGGCTGGGTCAGACATGGCTTTTTAAGTCAAGCAGAGATCGCCTCTTAATAGATGATATGAGATAGAGAAAAGTTGGAGTTTTTTGAGTCTGCCCATGTAGGGCATGTGTTTAAGGCCTAGGATTCTCTTCAGGAGATACTTTTGTCACCTTTCCAGCTATTGCAGGTGTTTAGTGAGATACATGCCAAATGCTGAAGCCATTTATCCTATTCTGGTATTTATGCATCATTTTTGATGAAGGCAAAATGTTACTGAAGACCATTTTTCCTGCCTCTAACATATAGGTATTATGGTATTAATAGGTATTATAAATATAGGTATTATGTCTCTGCATACATCTTAGGCCTAAGTTCATTCACTCCCATGTGAGCCACCACTACATTGTAATTAGATTTGGCACATTTAAGGATCCTCTGAGGTTTGTGACATTTAAGAATCTGGCTATTATGGTCACTCAATTCTTATTTAACCATGTAAATGTAGAGTTGATATGTCAAGCAACAAAGTCACCAATTACCAGTACATTTCCTTGAGTATTGGTAGCCTTTGATGGCCTTATAAGCTTTCCCTTGTTTCCCTGGTAACTAGTTTTGGAATTACATGAAAGCACTGTGTTAGGGGGGTGTAGAAAAAGAATAATGTACTTAGTACTTGAGGCTGACATTTTCTTGTGTGGACTTTAGTCTGGCATTTCTTGAGGGGACACTAGTAAGCTTTGGTGGTGTTTTTTAACAACTTTAATATAAAGCTGGAGGCCTAGTGGTGTGCAGAGACTGGCATAGTGTTGTTGAAGTAAGATTCGCATTAACAGTAACCGGGTGCAAGATTCCAGGTTAAGCAAGAAAAGTGCCTGCAGACTGCAGTGTTGTTAGGGAGTATCAATGGGCAGTCTCTAAGACAAGATAGTTGCCACACTATCCTGAGACACCTAATGCAAGCACACTGGCCACAGAGTAGCTGACAGCAGATTGCTGGGTCACAATGCCAGAAGCACAGGACAAGGGATGATGTGGGCAGTATTTGAGGCATGACAGCAATATTGTGGATGGTGTAGGAAGTATTGAAAGCTGGAATGCACTACTGCAAATGTATTTTAAGTTAGAAGACCTACCAGCTATTGCATGATACACTGTGCTTTACCTAAGGGAGTAAAAATGATTCCATCATTATACACTCCTTTATCTGCAAGACTACAAATTCTCAGGTTAGAGGTACTAGAAAATAAACTGTACTATACAGTGCTATAATTCAAACTGTAGTGCGCTATCTACAGGGGTACAGCTATGCACATCCAGTCAAGTTTCACATGCTATGAAAACAGAAATAATGGAAGATGTGAGAACACTTCAGTCATCCCACTATATCATAAACTAATCTAACCCAATATCTATCATCTACCTTTTCTCTTTTACATTGTTTTGATCTTAAAGATTTTGAAACACTTGACTTCAGTACAGGTTTGCCAGAAGCAGCATCATTTAATCCCAGTCCTATAGTAGCACTTAATTGAGCTATGCATCTACATTCAGCTTTTTCTGCTGCATTCACTATATCATTACCTCTCATACTCAGGTGTATAACTCTCATTACCAAAAAATTAAATCTGTGATGGATGCCTTTAATATTGATGTGTCTGACAAAAGCATTAGTTAATCTAACAATCCTGATGTCCCCATATGTTCTGATACACAACTCCCTCAATGTTCTATTCATTTTGCCTACATAAAAGCATAAACATTCAACACAGCTGGCCAAATAGACAGAATTCAATATATTACATTCTGAATAAAAATCCAGTTTGTAACATCTACCTGATTCAGGGTGGACATGATGTGTAGCTTTTTCAATATAGTTACATGCACTACAATTCAAATATGGAAATGTTCCAACCTTGTTAAAGCTGTTAGTTTTAACACCAGCAATGTATTTATAATATAACTGTCTCTGTAGTGAACTACAGTTTCTAATAGCAAAAGATGGAGAATCCCACAGCAATTTTTGAAGTCATCATTGACCATCAAAATGGACCAATTATTCTTAATAACCTGACAAAAAAATTGACATCACTAGAATATGCCAAACCCACTGTGAAGGGGTCACATTGTCAAGACGAGTTTGGGTTACTGAAACTATATCAATATATATTACAAAATAATTTACACCCTTTGTTGAATCAAATTTATTTGATCCTAAAAGATGCAAAACACTATATTTCTAGTTTATACACATGGTATAGGGAATGGGAAAGACATGACTTATTTTGTGACTATGGATGTGAAATCTTTATTCACTGTCATTCCCAATGCATATGGGGTTGACTGTGTACCCAAGTATTTGACAGAAAAGACATCTATGTCTAATATTAGTATTAATATATGTTTGTTATTGGAATTTGTGCTTGAAAACGCTGTTTTTGTTTTTCAGAACATGTTTTATCTACAGAAGACAGGCATGGCAATAGGCACTGCTTCTGCAAACAGCTATGACAGCTTAGTTATGTTATAATGGAAATGCACTCACTTTTTACAGCATGATGCTTTTAGCGTGTGTGTGTGTGTGTGTGTGTGTGTGTGTATACACACACACACATATATATCTATATCTATCTATATATATATATTTCCATCCATCCATCCTCAACCCATTTTCTCATTTTGTACATGGGGTCGGGGTGTGACTCCAGCAGTGACAATCATCTTGAGCCAATATATATATATATATATATATATATATATATATATATATATATATATATATAGACAGGTATCATTGATCAGTAACATGATTTCACTGATTTTTTTTTTACGCAGTGCTACAGATTTTTGGGATTTTCTATGAAGTATTCACAACAATTAATTGATTTTTTTAGCTGCCCTAATTTTCAAGGATGGAAAGGGGATTGTTAATACATTTTTATATAGAAATGACTGTGCTAAAAACTTGTATTTACATATATCTAGTATGTATGCTGGACATGTGCATAAGCATCGATTTAGAGGTCACTTTTTAAGGGCCTCTAGGTTGACTGGTAGGGATTTAGCTTTACCTCATATATTAAATGGAATGCAGAAGGATTTTATAATTAGAGGTTATCAGGCTAAAGAAGCTGATGTAGCTCTTAATACAGTCATTGGTGATAGGTCTGTATAAGCTAGACAGTATTTTTCAAGCAATATTCCTACTACTGATCAGGAGATGACACAACATGACCCTTTGAGAGTGACTTTCACATATTTTCATGACGTAAATTAGTTTTGTGACATTATTAAAAAGAATTGGTCCATTTTCATGGTCAATGATGACTTCAAACAATTGTTAGGGATTCTCCATCTTTTCATCTCTGTCCCCCTGCACCCACTTAGTAATGGGCACTACCCTGACCCTAATGCTGCACCTTCCCCAACCATAACCTTGCACCTTACCACAATAAAAACCTTCCTGCAACAATGCCACTATACAAGACACACTCAAACACACATACACATACAACATGACATCTATCCCCTTACCTAACCCTGGCACTAATCTTAAAATGCGCACACTTGCACATAGACATACAATACCTATCCCTCACTTATCCTTCACGCTACCCCTAACTCACAAACACACACACTAACACTTCCACCCCCTCTAACCCCACACACCTATCTCGACAAAAAATAACTTTGACATTTGCACTGCTCAGCTATCCATACCATCTAAATTAAGCAACACCCCCTGCCTTTGTTAAACAGATGGACTTTGAACAATGTATATTTGGACATACTAAACATATCAATGTTTTGTTTGATGCCTTCATTTCATATTCACTGTAGGTTGACCGGCATTCTCCTCATTTTTGTATGCTCAGAAAAAGCTGAATGGAGTAAATAACCAAGAGCAATGCACCAAAAATAAAAATCCAGCAGTTTTATTCCACCACAATAAGAGTTTAGCATTTTCGTCAAAAGTACATAAAATTGACTTCTTCAGAACTACATGACACACATAATGCTGATTTAAATAGCCTGCCCTACTCAACAATTAGTCAAACAAGAACTATGTCATTTCCTGCTAAAAAATGTCATTTCCTGCTAAAAGAGTATGTAATTTCCTGTTAGAAAAAGATATCATTCCATTCTAAAAAGTACTTCATTTCCTTTGAGGGGCAAATATTCAAACAAGTGCAAGGGGTGGCTATGGGCGCCTGTTGTGCACCATCGTTTGCCAACATAGTACTTGCCCAGTGGGAGGACCTGTATATTGTCAACTCTGAGTTCAAGGACATGTGGGTACTGTATGGGTGGTACCTTGACGATTTGGTCTTATATTGGCATGGTAGTGAAGGCGAGTTGGATAGATTTTTTACTTATATTAACAACACCACCACTTTTCTGAAGTTCACCATGACCAAGGACCATGATATTTTAAACTACCTTGATGTGACCTTCAGGAAGGATTATTCCAGGGGGGAGATTCACCTCAAATCTTTATAGGAAACCCATGTACTCCAACTCTCTTTTGCACTTTGAGAGTTGGCACCCCTTGCACCAGAAGAAATCCCTTGTGAAGAGACAATGTGTTAGATTGGCCAGAATGGTATCTGAGGATATTGATTTTCTTAGAGAGTGCGACCTCCTACTGGGTATGTTACAGAAAAGTGGTTACCCCCCTCAATTTGTTAAGGACATAATAGGTGAGGTCCAACAAAAAAGAACTAATTGGGTTTATAGAACATTATTGGACAACCTTCTGGGTCTAATCAGGCCCCTAGCAACTGAGAGAATGAACAAATATAGCAGGGGATTAGTGTTACCTTTCATTACTTATTTTTTTGACATCAAAGCATCATTTGTGATTGTTGAAACATGTTTCATATTGATGAGAACATCATTAATAAACTAGGTGATAAACCCCTGGTGGTGTACAAAAAGTGTACATATTTCAAAGATTTAGTTGAAAGAAAAAAGGTGGCATCTGGACTAGGTGGTACTTTCAAATGTGGACGATGCACCCAATGTTCTTTTGTGATTGATGCTGAATTTATTAAACTTAGGAATTTTGATAAAATCACTACACATAAAAAGTACTATTATTACACCAAGGGGGCTGTATATGTTGCATCCTGTACAGGTTGCGACTGTTACTATGTGGGTAAGACTGACCGAGCTTTACGACAACGGATCTATCAACACAGTTATGATATTAACAAACATAGGGAGACCAATGCCTTATTTAAGCATATTAAATTATATCCCACACACTGTTTCAAGCTTTTTGTATTAGAGCAGGTCGACTTGGGTACAAGGGGTGGACCTGTCGATGATTTTCTTAAATTTTAGAGCTCAAGTGGCAAATAAGGTTAAATGCATGTGCCACCTGGGCTCAATGACAACATTTCTATTAGTTCTATGTTAAAACTAAAAGCTGTTTTTTTTTATGTCATGTTTTTAACATAAGCTCTATTTTTGGGGGATCAATGGGTCAATAATTCAGTTGTATTATTTTAATGGGGTGGTACATTTTTAGCATGGAATGATATCTTTTTCTAACAGGAAATGACATACTTTTTTAGCAGGAAATTACATTTTTTAGCAGGAAATTACATCTTTCTTGTTTGACTAATTGTTGAGTAGGGCAAGCTATTTAAATCAGCATTATGTGTGTCATGTAGTTCTGAAGAAGTCAATTTTATGTACTTTTGACGAAAGTGCTAAACTCTTATTTTGGTGGAATAAAACTGTTGGATTTTTAATTTTAGTGCATTGCTCTTGGTTATTTACTCCATTCAGCTTTTTCTGGGTTTGGATTTTTTCATTTTTCTTCATTTTTGTATGCTGATTACCAAAGCTTGTACTATTGTTCAGTTAACTATATTGTACTATTGTATGCATTCTCCATATTCTGTTTTAACTCCTGACCTGTGGCTTAAATTGATGCATGATGTCCAGTACCTTGCTCCCCAGAAAGACAAATCAATAAACTGAGACAACAGAAGCACTAGTACTGCAACTAAGTAAATAAATGGGCCAAAAGTGACTCAAAGATACAGACGCGGGTGTTGCTAACAAGGTACAAAATGAGCTACTATGCACAAGTATGAAAGGCAAGATGATGGAAGAATACAGGTAGAATGATTCCAGTATACAATCTTGGATGTAATAGACTTAAGCCAACACAAAGTAATAATATACGAGCAAAGTAATGCAATACACAGTGAACTTGCCAATAGCCAGTAAAAACTTACAGTGCTGACTATTAGAAAATAAATACTTAGAACATTGAAATTTCTCCTTCTTTTACTACCAAAAACAGCAGAAGCAGTTCCAAATATAAAAATACTATTAGCAGGCAGCATAAATTTCAAATGTAGCTCACAATGTCCCTTCCCTGGTGTGGAGGGACTAGTACATCAGTATTTCTCAGTAGCAGTACTACTCAGGTTTGCAGCATTAAGCAGCTTATCTCAGACAAGTGCTGGCCTTCTCACTGTAACACACATTAAAACAGGAAAGAACAAGCAAACAGCTAACAGCAAATGATAGCTAGCTGCTAGCAAGGAAACCAGTAGAACAATGCAGCTTCCATTTCTGCCCATTAGACAAAAAGTTGGAAACTGTCCCATATGTTAAAATACTATTAGCAAGCAGCAAACACCTAAACCTTAGACCAAAACACAATTCCCTGACATCAAGGAACCATTACAATATTAACTTTCCATAATTCTGCTGCTCAAATACCTCATTTCATTTAAAACTGAAGACTGAAGTTCTCCTTTTCATCATGTGGAGCCATGCTGAAAGCCACAGATAAGATAGCATATGTGAATGAGAGGTTTTTGAGAATGGTGTATGTAGTTTTGAATTTAGACACACTATGCTCTGATCTAATTTGAATTCATAATTACTTATTGTGTTGCTTGTGCATTATTTACAACCTGTATATATGAATTTTCCCTGACGTGCACTCCCAAACAATTTCTTGACTGTTGATATATACTAATGCCAGAGCTGACAGCTGGAGAGTGTCTTGAACAAGCCTCTGAACAGTAAGGAGTGCGAAGGATCAGTTCAAGGCTTTGCTAGTTTTTTTTCTTGGTATGGTATGCAATGTTTGTAAAACTGTCATTCAGTATCAGTTGCTAAGTATACAGGAATATGAAATGCCCTGCATTAAGAGCTTATTTGTGTTTTTTTTTTCAGGTTTTGTAGTGATGAAATGGCCATATTATTTCCAAAATGACTCACACTTATTGGTACTCTAACAGCAGAAGATTTTGTGGGTACAAATTATAAAAATAAAATAGACTTCTCAAAGGTTTAAGGTAGGTACCACACAAGTTTCAGTTATCTGCAAGTCAGAAGATGATGGAGTGTATTACATTACTTAAGATGCATAGTGATTAATGTCCTGCTGTATTAGGCAGAAGCCATAACTGAAGTGGATTTAACAAGTTTATATCCATAATTTGTCTTAAAAAATAAAAACAAAAATAACGATTTCTATTCAGTAGGGTTATTTTGCCAGCACTTAAACAACGGGAAAGAGAAAGAACTCCACGCACCCACACAGGGATCGGAATTAAGCAACTGACATTACAGTAAATGTATCTGTGGCAAAGACTCCTTATTAAGGTAGAAAGTTTGAGGGCAGGTCATTATTTTATCTTAGGATGTTTATAGCATTTGAAAGTTTGCATGATCATTGTTCCTGCATGACTGACTGCATTGAATGTAATTATAACACTGAACTAAGAGACCTGGTGTTTAAAATGTCTGCACCTTCATTACTCTGACATAATTATACACAGTGGTAGTTATTATTATAGAAAAGTATTACCTACTCCTTTACATACACTGCTCTTCTCTGAATAATCATTCTGCATATATTGTGTTATAAACGTTTTTTGCCCCCCCCCCCGTACTGGAGTTATTACATAGATATGAGGGTCTAAGGGGAGGTAGGTCTCAGATAGGAATGTAATTCATGTCCTCTCCCTGTTAGGTGGATATTCATTTCATTGATGTAAAATCTAAATAGAAAATAGAAGCTATAATAGGAAAGTGAAAAACAAAGAACAATATTTTTGTCTGATTATCTAGAATTACAGATTATAGCAAATTTAATGGCATAAATGCAGATAACCACAAAAGAAAGTTCATGTCATCCAGGCACAGGCAAGGGTTGTGTAGAAAACATCGAGAAATACTCCAAGGTAAAATGAACCTCTTTATTTAAAAATGTTGACCCCTTTTGTCCCAGAAACTAAGATGAATTCCTGAGTTTTTGCCTTGGAGTATTTTGCAGTGTATTTTACTTGACCCTTGGCTGTGACTGGATGATGTGAGCCTCCATTTGTGGCTATTAGTTATTTTTCAAGTTTGCATGGTATACACACTCTTTCCCTGGTTATATATACAGATAACAGACTTTTGAGAGGCACGTCTCTCAGTTCATAGTTGAGGTAAACACAGACAGAGATATGCTCACAGAATTTCTAACTAAACAAACAAGAAGGTGAAACGAAAAAAATACATTAGGATGGGAAAGCCTGGAAAGAAGAACCGGAAGAAAGACGTAATGATTCACATCAGAGGAAAGAAGCTCAGTGAGTAAAAATGTAGTATAACCAGAAGGACAAATAGCAGATGAGAAAGGCCTACAAAATAGGAAAACTAAGGTTATTGCAACTCTACTTCAGTAAAAAAGTATGCATAGGAGATACTTATTTTTGAATTTTTGTTGCTCTTTGATAAGCTGTTTGGTAATGTAAAAGAAGCAGGGAAGAGGGAAAAGGAAAAACAGTACTTAATGTGATGTAGATGAAAGCAAAGGCCGTGTTCTGGATTATGAAGAACAGATGGTTAGTAACTGTTGGCATGATTTATAATTTAATTAGTGGAAAAGTAATTGTCAATTGATGCATATCCCCATGGTGGATTAAATGTACCTTGGACCCTGGGCTGTTTTCAAATCACAGCCAGCCTACTCCAGATACTTTTTTAAAATCACCATGTATAAATGCATGTGTTCTTTCAGGTCTACCATTCCAATTGCTTTAAAATGTGCTTTATTGCTTCTAAAACAAACTGTGTTTGAGTACATTTTAAATTTGTAGTCTAGAACATTTTCTGGCAACAAATAATTTATTAACCAATAATAACAGAATTACCCATTTTAGAACATTTTAACCATAAAAAGGCCATGCAAACAGCCATCATTACAATCCATCAATGTTTGTAATGCACAATTACAGCCACTGTCTATGTGCACCTTGTCTGTGATCAAAATGATCAAAATGGCCACAGTAAAATATTTTATTTTGCTTTGCAGAAATACATACTAGTCCTGCAAAGATGGTTGCTTATATTTATCACCTTAGTATGGTCGGTCATTTTATACACAAGCTGCACCAGCACCCAGCCTTTATAGCCACATTGTTGATTGTGTTTGCCTCAAATTTCTGATTTTGTCAAAAAAATGAATAATAGTTTATTCCATATTAGTGCAACATAGGCACAGTAAACTACTTCAGCTTAATTCATACAAATGCTCATTAGCCCTGCAAAGCCATATTAAAGGCCATTTAAAATGATCATATGACAAGAGAATGCGGTACTTTCATCCACAGGCAGCCCCAATGAGGACATGTGAAGAAATGTATATGCTACGTTAATATGGACAATCTCTGTAATTTCCTGTACTATGTTTCTCTTGCTCTATTTTTTTGCACCTTTGTCCTCTCTGTCACATTTTATATAATGAAAGTACTATAGTATTTCACCAGATATCAAATAGATAAACATTATTCTGACACATTTCCATATGAACAAGTGAAAAGATATAAGGACAAAACTGCAAAACAGAAAGAAAATGTTCCTATTCTTGTTGTCACTGTATTTAAGCACAGAAACAAAAAAGAAAATAAATGAAATGCAACTATATAAACCACTGAGAAACTATGGCAAAAAAGAAAAAAAAATACGTAATAGAAAATGATCCTACGCATTTTGTCAAGTTGCATGAGCAGAGAAATAGTAACAAAACCAAATACAACAAACAGTTGTAGATCATGTAATGCACACTTGAATGTTTTTAAAGTAAAATAAACAGTCCTGAGCAGATAGTGAATGGGATGAGAGGCTGATTAAATGAGGAATTACAACATGCATAGGAAGTGGAGAAAGGAAATGCTTATGCAATGTGACTCTAACTCAAAAGAGAGAATAAACAAGGCATCTGTTTCCGTAGAATTTTCTAGAGAATTAAAAAAAAAACATTTCTACATAACATCAGTGAGAGAGCAAGAAGCATAGGGATGAATAGGGTACTATGAGAAGGGGTTTTACAAGTACAAGTGGGAACAAGGGAGATAAAATGTAAAGGTATGGAGAGTGGCACCTAATTAGTGGAGAATGCAAAGGGATGAAGGGGTAACTAGTTGACTTTGGCAATGGCTGTTAACTTCAATATATTTTGCTCAATAATTTAATTTATTAAGAAACTTCAATAATGAATTAACACAAAATGTGCAAAATGGCTTCGTAGCAATAATGATGGTGTCACACAAGAAAATGGTGTGATCGTTGAATGCAATCAGGTAGTCATAAACTGAAAAGGATTTATGTAGTCTGAAATTGTGAGCCTGAAAGTTTAAGAGGATACTTCCATGAACTTGTAATGGGAAAACAATGTATACTGTGGGTGCATGTCTTTGTGTTGTTGGGTTTACTTCCTCTGACACCTGAGCGGGTGGCAGCCATTTCAACCCCACCCTCAAAAAACATTCTGAGTATCTGCAAGACAACCGCAGCAATTTTGGATCATTAATAGCACAGACCATCTACTTCAACTGAGCAGGAATCGCAGTGCTGGTCTAGAGCAATCATAAAGCTCCAACTCAATTGTTAATGACATTGTGCATCTGTTCAAAAGTTTGGGAGGGGGCACTGTTTGAAGTATAAACCATAAGCAAGAATAACTTGCGAGATTAGGAAAAAGAACTAAGAGCCATTTGTCCTCTACTTCTGTGGTCAAATTTCAGGCCAACTACCAAAAGCATACTTTGCAATTAACTGATGCCCTGCTCTGAGGTTACATAATTATTAGTCTGTTTCACTCATTCCCAAGTTAATTGCCCCTAAAATAACATCTAATACCTGCAAGATAATGCATTTTTTAATGCGCATTTCAAACCCACCTCATTTTAAAAATGAAATTAAAAACTCCACTGGATGCTTTCATTTTCTGTTGCACTTTATTTTATTCCATACTTAGTACACTGTTGAAGAACTAAGGAACCGCAGTTATCCTAATAGACTGGACAGATTATTTCTTCACTCTGTTATAACATAATGAGCATACACAGATGAAAACCAGAAAAGTGGTCTTCACAAGAGATGCTGAGCAGTTTTGAAAATGAATTGTGAAAATAATTTTCTGCAAAATAACAACAAGAATGGCATGAAGGCTTATTTCTGTCTGTGGCAGTTAAAACTTTTGAACATCATTTAACTAGTTAACCTGTTGTTCATGTTGGTTACTTGTTCACTGTAGCCAATAAATAAAGAACACAATAAAGAAGAAGCAATTAACCATGGTGTGCTGGATATGAAAAGTAAAAAAATATCTAACATTTTGAGGCACTTTAGCTAGTACAGCTAGTCTGATAATAACACAAAAAATAAACAATTAGCAAATAACTATAATTAAGTATTAACAGAATACTCATGGTTCAGCTCGTTCAGCTGAGGTGTTCTATTTCCAAGTTAAATCTGACAATTAGCTAATTAATTAGCTGAAAAAGACTGACAAAATTCAATAATATCAACACAGAAATGAGTCTTCAAATAACACCTGCAATAGTCATGATCACATAAGCCACTCCACTACTGCTATACAATATATATCCAATATTTTGATTTAGCCCTTAAGGAAAACTTCACTTTGAAACTCAAACGTGCTTTTTTTCACTGTATCTCTGATTCCTCAGCTATCTTAACGCATCAAAATCACTATATATGCTTTTCACAAAATTGTAATATATTTATAACTGAAGTTAAGGGAAAATGAACAATAAAAAGAGCAAGAATTCTGGAAGGAATATGAAAAGCTTCATGACTTAACAGCTAGTTGACTTGCATCTTGCATTTTTTGAAGGGTACTCAAAAGAATGACCAGGTTTTGTTCACCCTCTGACCTGTGCTACTAGGGACCGAGGCCAGCAGCTGCAATATAATAGAGTAGACAGGGTCTAGATTCAGGCATTAAGTAGATCAAGCTGCCTGGGATCACTTTTTGCTAAAGGAGTAGTCATAAATAAGGCCCCAGTCAAAGCCTGCATGGAAAATTAGTCTGCTCGATGCAGTGCTCTAAGCAACAACGTGCTGTTTCACTGACATGTTGCTATCTCTAACAACCTGATTATAGGGTGATGTGAGGCTGGGGTATAGCCTGCAAGAAACCAAGCACAGGATCATGTACGCCTTGTTTATGTCAGTCTGAAAGATGAAATACACACCTTAGATGTTCACTGTAGCTAAACAAGACAGCCACAAAGAGAGTCCTAAAATGTTAGTATCTAAAATATTTTCTGGATTACATGTTAGGTCACAGGTTGGAGGTACGTAACATAAACAATTTGTGATAATCTGCAAGCTACCTGTTGGCACTGATTCATTTAATTATAATTTGCAATCTCTATTTGTACTTAGTTGCAATAATCCATTGTGATTAAACTCTAAATTTTAAATGTTCATGATACTTTTATAATGTTAGTTAAAACAGCGTAGGATTTCCCTGAGCCCCCCCCCCCCCCCACACACACACACATGCTTCCCTTACATTATAATGTTAGTGAAAACAGCACGTTTTTCCTGAGTGCCCCCACACACACACACACACACACACACACACACACACAAACACACACACACATATGCTTCCCTTACATTTTATTTATGTATTTAAGGCTAGAACACAATTTGTTTTAGGGGAAATGGCACAGCTTTGAGGATGTCAAGCTCTAAATTCATTTTGCACAGATGTCTGAGAAGGTTTATGCTGCAGATGTATGCCAGGGCTTAACCCTTTTGTTGCAGAATCAATGAAAGCTATAACCACCACCATGGTAAAAGCTGACATCATGCCCCAAGTGACAGACGTGCACTGCTACACTTCTCATGGGTTTGCTAGAATGGCAGTAAATAGAATTATATGCTCATGTTTGCTGCAGAACAAACTGCAAAGTTACAAACCTTGTAACCATCCACCAATTCTGTATGTCATACTGATCTGACAATTTTGAAAACATAGCCTAATTTTAAGTGTGTATAACTGTACCAGCTAAATTTGTGAGTTTGCATGTGTGGGTGTTGAGATTCCTTGTTCATCTGATTAGGATTAATTTATTTTATCCCAGTTAAGAGAGAGAGAAATGACAGCAGGATGAAGAAGTTTTCAAATGCTATACTTAAACACTCCCAGAGAGCTGCACTTTTCCAGCTTAATAGCAGAAATACCAGTGACTGCCTCTTTGTGTGGCTCACTAAATGAATGCCATTAGGTTTAACTTACAATGTTTTAGTCTGTTCATATAGATATTTTATCTTCCAAATTATCTTGTCTTTATGATCACAGCACACTTTTCAAGTGCAGTCTGATGACAGGTTAATTAACCTGTTTGTCAGGTCCTCCAGGAAAGCATAATACTTTCTTTGACTGTAAATGCAGCTTACTAACAAAATGAGACATTTGTGTAAAATTGTCATGGAAATATTTAAGTTAGCTGTATTGTTAGATTTATTTTATTTTCATTCTGGAATCTCCAGCACTAGTTTGTTTGCTTGTTTGTGGATCCTTACCTTGCTGGATATGTGTAGTTCCTTGGAATTTGTGCATCCAGTTCCTTCTAGTGTAACACTAGAACAAGTTACTGTCGATGGAGTTCAGGTACTGGTATGCCCTCTTCGGATACATAACTGGTTGATAAAACAGGGGCCGGTCCACATATGTAGACTAAAGCTGTCCCATCTCTGGCATGATTATGCCCCTTTCAAAGGAAAGAAAATGCAGGACTATACAAGGATATCAACCCATCCCCCATTAAAAATGATATAATCTAAATTGTTAAAGGCAATAAGCATTAACTTTAAGCACACACAAATACATTAGAAGAAAACATATAAGGTTAGCCCTATGAAAATTAAAACAAGTTGAAGTCAAAACCTTTATAGTATACATCGATCTATTCACAAAGTGTAGGCTGTATTATTTTTACAGTGTGTTATTTAATAAACCACTAAACTGATTTAGCTGCAGGACCAGCAGCATCCTTCATGTTTTGTCAGGGTAGTAGTACACAATATAATAGTAATACTTACAAGTGTTATTTTCATTTATAGCTTCATAGGTGTATACAGGCTAATGACCACTGCGATTTTTATTAGCCTAGCTATGCAACCCAAATGTGTCCCACAAGTTATGGTGACGTACAGGTTATTTTAAGGGGCGTATGTTAGTTAGGGCATGGTTTAACAGCTACCTCTGTCCACCAGAGACACAGGTGTCATCCCAGGGTTGAATTTCCAATTCTCCATCCACTGGATCAGGGTGCACTTGAAGACTGTTAGCGAAGGGCTCTTCTTCAAATGGGTGGGAAGCCTGTTCCAGAGAATGGGGATTATTTGAGATATATACCTGTCCCTCCAACATGTCCTATTTAAGATGCAAACAAAATTTAAATCCTTAGAGCTAGTAGTTTGGGTGTTGTACATTTTGTGGATATGCAAAAGATTCATAAGAGGGAGATCCAGGAATGCCTTGTATGCCAGGCATAAATTGCCTCACAGCAGTCTGTAGAAACAGAGTATTGAAATAGGGCAATCTGTATAGAACATTGTGTTTATGCGCTGTATTATTTTTGTGAGGAATCTCTGTGGACATTCCAGTTGTTCCATGCGCCTGGTCAAGTACATACCGAAGGCAGCATTATACTCAATTATGGGTCTGATGAAGGCTGAGTACAGTGGTACAATGACTTCCCTGGACCTACATTCCATGCTCTTACTTTTACATTTGGTGACATAAATTATTATCTTACTACCTTAAACACTTGTTGGTTAAATGCAAGATTACTATTGTTCCCAAATCCCTCACTACTGTTTCTAATTTTAGGAATGTTTTAATAGTGGCATAGGTTTTAAGCTCATTGTCTAAAACTATTTTTAAGCAAGCCCTGAGTCTACACCACTGTGAGATATTCCCTGCATTTTATTAGTGTAAGCCCTATTCCTCTAAAACCTTTACAATCTAACAAATGGTGGCTAAATGGAAAGCTAAACTTTGTGGTCACAAACAAGTATATTTTTCATTCCCTATCCTACATCTCCTGCAAACTACAGTGTTATGCTAAATTACACACTGGTGTATTCAAACAAATATTTTAAAAATACTACTTACAAATATAGCATAACGCTACAGAACACACAGGTGTATATAAATAAATACTTTAAAACAGCTGTATTTACAGGCTGTTTGAATCCTGTAGCCCGTTTTAGCCCCGCTCCGCTTGGGCTCGCTCCACACCCCACCCTGTCCCCTATTCCCACCCACTCCCAGTGGTGTTAAATTTAAACTATCTTAGCCACTCCATCTCTTTTCTCCTTCCAATCAGCATCTTGCACATCATCAAGGGTTTCTCCCCCTACACAGCCCAATTTATCCTTTCCTCCCTATCATACCCTGGTTAAATGATGTGCCTTAAAACTACAAGACCTCCTCCTATGCTAGCATAACAAAAAACACATTAGTATTTACTCTGCTATCGCTGATACATAGTCTCTATCTCCTCATCGCTTATGAAAGCTTGTACCACTGCGGATTCCACTTCCCAAAAGGTCAAACCACCTCCCCAGACTTCTCAAATAGGGCAGTTCATCTAAATATCCCTTTCACATTTAACCTCTTATCCCCTTTAATGTTCCACCCTGTTAGAACCTTGACTTCCAATCCCAGGGATAAACAATGTCTAAAACGTTTAATTAAATTCTTAAAGCTCATAATCAGGCTACACTACAATCTGATAACAGAAGGGGACATTCATCCCAACTCTGGCCCACCTTCACGTGGTGACAATAGCTCCTATGCCACAGACAACACCAATATGTTACTCCTTAACAGGTCCACTAATTATCTCCTAACCTTTCACTTAAATATTAGAAGCATAAACAAAGTTCACAACCTGCATGCCCTCTTAGCAGTCCATTCCCCAGATATAATGTGCCTTACAGAAACCTGGCTATAACTTACTGTACCTGACAATGAGGTTTTACCTCCGGGTTATAACTTACACCGATCAGATCTCACTGCTCAGAAGGGAGGTGGGATAGCAATTCTTTATAAAAATGCACTAAGTGTAAATAGGGATTCTATACATCCACCCCTATTTAATAATGCAGAAATCCTCACTACTACACTTCAAATTAATAAAAACAAATCCATAAACATTGTCTGTGTCTACATACCCCCAGGTAACAATATAAGCACACTAAATGACATTCTCCATTGGCTATCCGCTACCTACCCTCAAGAAACCATTGTTCTTGGTGACTTTATTATTGACTGGTACACATGTTCAGCTGAATCCCCAATCACCCACATAAATCTTTTTGAGTTCACACAATTAATGACCACTCCTACTAGGATTAGTAAAACCACTAACAGAGCAAGCATTTTAGTCTGGATACTTGTCAATAACCACCCCCATTTGTATAAATCTGGGACCTTCCCTGATGATCTCAGTCATCATGCCCTCACTTACATTATTAGACATAAGGTCGAGAACCCCCACCTCACCACATAAAAGACAATCAGAAATAATAAGAACTTCAATCTCATCAAATTCCAAAAAGAACTTAAGTCGCTTAATTGGTCAGCCCTCAAACATCTACCACTAGAAGAGGCAGTAGCATACTTTAACACTAAATTCCTGGGCATACTTAACTCTCATGCTCGTGAATGTACTGTTAGAACCAAATATAATACTGCGTTGTGGCTCACAAAAGAAACCAAGTCTAAAATCAAACTTAGAAATAAAGCCTGGGACAACTGGCTAGTAACTAAAGCCCCTCCTGAACAACTGAGATTCCGTCTACTTTGGAATGACACTTAAAGAATCCATTTTGTTAGACAAAAAAGACTACTACCTTAATCTTCAACAAAAATATCAAAACAATCCCCAAAAGTTCATGGCAGGAATAAACTGACTACTTCATCCAGGACAATCTACCACTCCAACCCCTTCCCTTTCAACTCCACCCAAAAATCTCCTGAGGACATTGTTAGTGCCTTTAATATTTTTTTTTACTGATACTATCCAGTTCCTAGCTAACCAACTTACTCCCACATGCTCTAACACTACCTCAACCACATCTGCTACTTATCCCCTCTTTAATATCCAACCAGTCTCTACTGCTCTTATCCAATCCCTAATTGAAAAATTAAAATGAACCACCCTATCTACAGACCTCCTCCCTGCTGAGTACCTACAAAAAGCTGCAGGCACTGTAGCATACCCCATCTCTATCTTGATCAATAGGACCTTAACAGACAGTGCTATCCCTTCCATCTGGAAAATATCTCATGTTATCCCACTCCACAAAGGAGGAAGTCCAACTGAACTGTCCAATTATAGACCCATAGTTATTCTTTCACTACTGGCCAAAATAATGGAGAAGTGTATCCATAAGCAACTAATGCACTATCTCACTCAGAACAACGTACTAGCAAACTCTCAGCTTGGCTTTAGACCACATCACAGCACCACATCTGCCCTCCATTCCTTCACAAATGTTATTAACCTAAATCTGAATACTAACATGCTATCCTTTGCCTTCTTTCTAGACCTCTCAAAGGCCTTTGAAATGGTCATTCACCAATTACTCATCCACACTCTGAAAGCCATTTCCCTGGATAACCATGCTATTCAATGGTTCTCATCCTATCTGATTGGTAGAAAGCAGGCTGTATTATGGCAGGACAAATTGTCCACCCTGCTTCCTCTCACCCTTGGTGTTCCTCAGGGCTCTATTTTAGGTCTCCTACTTTTTTCTAGCTTCATCAATAACCTTCACACCTGTATCCAATATGCAGACAACTGCACTCTGATCTGCTCTGCCTCCTCCCCATCAGACCTGCAAACCTTAACCCAAAATACATTTAACACTGTTGAAATTGGCTCTCTAATCAATGCCTTCTCTTACATCCCAGCAAAACTAAACTACTACTCTTCACCCCAACTAGTAGGTCCATCACACTTTCCTTCTCCATAAAATCCAACAATGGTACCTCTATTTCCCCAGACAGCCACACTAAGCTCTTAGGGGTTATAGTAGATAATCTCAAATTTGATTTGCATGATAATAAGACTATCAACACCATTAATCAGAAGCTTGGCTCACTTTACAGAAATAAACCCTTCCTAACCCCATTAACAAGGACCGCTATCGCCCGCTCTCAGCTGCCTTCTACCCTCCTTTATGCTTCTCCTATACTCGTCTATTTGAACAAAACTGAAATTAGCAAACTCTCATGCTGCTACAACCATATTTCCAGATTCACCACTAACTCCACATACAGAACACATGACTGTCAAAACCTCAATCTCCTAGGGTGGCTAGAGTTCCCTAACTCGCTTCTGTTTAATCAGCTCATAGTTGCACATAAAATTCTTTACCACCCTGAAAATACTCTTGGACTCAAAAACATCATAAAACCCTATAGCAATCCTAGGCTGCTGAGCTCATCCAACAAACTGCTGGTCCAAACTCATAAAGCCATAACTCAGGCAGAAACTCCCTGTTTGCCCATTTCGTTGGCAAAACTTGGAACTCACTCCCAGCTAACCTTACTCATGAACCCTCACTAAATCTCTTTATAAAAGGCCTCAGACAATATTTTAAAATGAACTGACTTTGCTCCTGCACAAGCCCTGATTAACTGAATATCTACCTTCTAGTTTAAATTTGTACTGTATGCATTTTTTCTAATAACTGTATGCTGTTACCCAGTTAGCTTTGTAAAATATGAAACACTGTGAACCTTGTTGTGTTCCCTTTGAGGGCTACAATGAACTTACTCTGTACATACTCTGTAAATATGTTTTCTCTCGGAAGGTATTTTTTAGCTGTGTGCCTGTCTTAATGTGTATGTTTCTATCTGTTATCTGGAGCTTTTGTCCCCGGGCCTCCACTGAAAATGGACATGCATCCAGTCTGACTATCCCGGTCAATAAATGAAAAATAAAATAAATAAATAGTTTCCCTGGATGGCTGAATTTCAAAAAGTACCATTATGCATTTCTTGGCATTGAGTTTTAAGCCATGGTTTTGGCAGCAGTCATTTGTCTGTGTTAGACCTTCCTGTAAGATGTTAGTAGCTTGTGGTGTTTTTATGAATGCTCCTAGCTAGCAATCATCTGCCAATTTGGTAAGCCAGAGGGCCTTGACATTGGGCCTTGACTTCCAAAAAACAGATATCAAATGATGACTGAAACCCAGCCCTGAGGGACTCCACTGGTGGCCACCCTCTTTTGGAGGTGGTCTCTCCTATCCTAGCTTCCTTGGTCCTGTCTGTGAGTCAGATGGCTGTCTAGCAGGTTACATAGGGGTTTATGCCTAATTACATGAGTTTGTTTACAATGCCACATGTGGGGTATTGTATCAAATAACTTAACCTAGGTCGGTATAGGCAGTATGCACCATTTTGCCCTCAACCATTGTCTTGATGACCTTCTCGAAGTAGGCCACTGGGTTCAGTAGGCATGACCAGCCTTTGATAAGACTAAACTGGGCTGAGTCCAGTGTCTGAAGGTTTCCCATGTCATTGTTAATCATTTCCATGATAATTCTTGCCATGGCTTTGCATATAAGACTAGTCAGACTAATGGGTCTATAGTTCCTGATAATCTGTTGTTGGTCTGCCATTGTACAGAAGTATGATCATTGCAGTCCCCAAATTGTGTGTCATGAAGCCTGTGTCGAAGCTATGATTGAATGGTGATTCCAGTGGCCCTAACAGGTTATATTTCAGGCTATTTAGGAGGCATCCTGGGATATTATCAGGACCCACTGAAGTTGTATTCTTGGCCTTAGAGAGTACATCTAAGGTCTGCTCCCTACTGATAGTTGGAGGGATTATGTTAAGTGGTATTTCCTTTGGGGGGTTGGCAGGGGGTAAAGCTGGAGCTGAATTTGTCAGCCAGCAGATTTGCTACACTTCCTGGTTCCATGACAGTGGCTATTCTGTTTGCTAAATGTGGAGGAGTATCTATATTTACCAAGGATATTCACACCACCAGGCTAGTTGCCCAACACGATGCGTCTGAAATTCTCCAGGTGCAGCTAACACTATGTAAGACTGCAATCCATATTGCAGCTTGCTACAGATCCCCCACCATGCCCCAAGATTCTCACGACACCTTTCTAAACATACTGGAAAATATTAAGATACAACCAAACACCCTAATACTGGGTGATTTCAACTACCATGCCATTAACTGGGAAAACTACTCGTGTACCAACACCTTTGCCCAACTGTTCTTGGAATTCATAAATTCCAATGCCCTGTATCAACTAATCCATAGTCCCACCAGGGACTCCAATATACTAGACCTGGTCATTACCAACATGAGAAATCGATGCTCCACAACTATGGTCACCCCCTCATTGGTCTGGTCTGACCATAAGCTAATCACCCTTAACATCCACATCCCACCCCAATCTCCCAGTAAGGAAACCTCCATAAAAAAAACTTCTCCAAACCAACTTCATGCTACTCAAGTCAGAAGTGACACACTTCATGACACCCATACAGATGGGAACTGAAAGTTCGACTGCTGAATCCTACACTAAGGCACTGTATGACCACATCCACTCATTATGAATCGTGCCATCCCAAATAGAACCAAGATGCTCTCCTCCAAAAAAGGAAGCCAATATGGTGGTCCACTGCCATAAACAAACTTTACAACAAAAGGAAGAAACTGTTGCAGAAGAGAGGAAAATCCCAGGATGCAAAAGCTCCCTTACCAGCCTCAGTAAGAAGCTGAGATCCCTCATAAAATCCTCCAAAGCTAGTTACGAAAATAAAATTGCCAAAGATTTCAAAGGCAACCACAAGGCATTCTATAACTATGTCAAGAATCTAAATGGCAATTTTCAGATTTGCTCTGAGCTACAACAAAATGGGATTAAATATATTGATCCCAAGGATATTGCTAATATCTTGGCAGATCAATTCAGTGCCAACTTCACGCCCCTCTCACCCCCTAAACAGCCCATCTCAATACTGGAAAATCCAAATTCTGGTAATAACGGCCACACAGGTAAAAAATGCACTCTCCAAAGCTAAGAATACAGCATCCATGGGACCAGATGACATCCCTGGCTGTGTACTACATGAACTACAAAATGAACTGGCATCTCACCTAAGTGTCATGTTTAATCATAGCCTCACCTCAGGCTTTGTGCCCACTGAGTGTTGCACAGCTACAGTTATCCCTCTCCACAAGGGGGGGATCCCCCTTGCATCCTGGAAA
Source organism: Protopterus annectens (assembly GCF_019279795.1). Classification (NCBI taxonomy): domain Eukaryota; kingdom Metazoa; phylum Chordata; order Ceratodontiformes; family Protopteridae; genus Protopterus; species Protopterus annectens. The sequence continues at coordinate 757,870,282 of NC_056748.1, read as the reverse complement.
CTACCGCCCCATCAGTCTGATGAGCCTGATCTGCAAGGCCATGGAACGTATTATCATGGAACTTATAAACAAAGACATTGGCAACCTTCAAACACTGGACTCCACCCAGTTTGGGTTTATGAAGGGCCGATCTTGTCTTCTGAACCTGATTGACTTCTTTGAATCAGTCTCCAGAGCCGTGGACGAGAGTAAGGTGGTCCACACAGCCTATGTGGACCTCGCCAAGGCCTTTGACACCATCCCCCACTCTGGAATCATAGATAGACTTGCTAAGCTGGGCATTAATCCCTATGTCACTCGATGGTTTGCCAACTGGCTTACTGACAGAACCCACACTGTAAAAGTAGCAGACTCCAAATCCAGAGCCAGACAAGTGGCAAGGGGTGTACCTCAGGGTTCAGTCCTGAGACCGCTCTTGTTTGGCATCTACTTCTCTGAATTACAGGCCAACACTAAGGGACTCTGGCTAACAAAGTTTGCAGATGACTACAAACTGGGAGCCATTACTGAATCCTGAAATGATGTGGATACTCTACAGAAGGGCCTTACAGAAACAGATGCTTGGTGCCAGAGCCATGGGCTCAAGCTCAATGCCAAGAAATGTATAGTTATCCCTTTGGGAAAAAACATGTACCCATGAATTACCACAAAGGTGGCAGTACACTAAACATCGAAAGTGTGATAAGAGACTTAGGGACACAGGTGGACAGTGGTCTCACCTTCGATAACCACATCACCACAACAGTCAGGAAATCCTTCTATGTGGCACACCTCATCACTAAGAGCTTTTCATCCAGAAAAAAAAGGTCATTGTCCCACTATACTCCTCCTTCATTAGACCCATTATAGAATACAATGCCCCGTTTGGTATGTACCTCTCAAGACATCTGCAACAACTGGAAAGGCTAGAGAAATACCTCACTAAAAGAATCACAGGCCTAAAGCAGATGCCCTATGCTGAACACCTTAAAAAACTCTAGCTATACTCTGTCGCATATCGTCTACTCAGAGGGGATCTCTGCTTAACATACAAGGCCATGTCAAACCTAGAGCTGTTGGACATGCTACACTTAAAGAAATCGCAATCCCTCAGAGCCACACGCTCCAGGGATCTAAACCCTGTCATCACAATAAAGAAAACATGCTGGAGGGATAGGTTCCTGACCCAGAGACTCCCCAGACTCTGGAATAGACTGCCCATACATGTCAAGCAGAGCGCCTCTTTGGCCCTCTTCAAAAGGAATCTTGACGATGGGATGGGAGAAAGGAAATTCACCCCAGGGATCACGTCAGTTGCTCTGCTAGACAGGGGTCCAGGGAAGTAAATAGTGTGGGAAGAAATAGCCAGGGAATTGTTATGGCTAGGCTTGTATAGGCCCTAGGGCCGATAGCCTAGTACCAACCTATGAGAGTGCTTTTTAACTTTTTTGATGTTACACTTCCTAATTTTAGCTATATTTTTTTCTTTTGTTATATAATCTGTTTAATTTTGGATTTCACCGGTGTATTTTTTTTAGACTGTTTTGGGCTTTCTTCTGGTAGGCACACCAGTGTCTATGCAGTCATTGACATGTTTGTTCAGGGTTTCTGTGAATAATACTGCATAGGGTGCTGTGTTGTCTGTGTTTGGATGGTGTTGAAATTTTGACAGGTTGTCACTTAATAAAAGGTAGTTTGCATTGGGGTAGTTTCTAACTGTTACAGGGTTTGCTGAGGTTACAGAATTGATCAGTATTCTGAAGGAAACTGCTTTGTGGTCTAACCTTACTAGAGAGGACATGACACTGGGGGGAGTGCAGTGTTCTCCCATATCTGTGAATACCAGGTCCAGTATATTTCTACTTCTAGTAGGCATATGCACTAATTGGTCCATGTTGTGTTTACAAAGTCTAGGAATCTCTGCTCCTGCAAATCTGGGGTCATGTAGGATTCCCAGTTAATAAAGATATAATTAAAGTTCCCCATAAGTATGGTCTCAAATAGGTCTAAATATGAGCTATGGGTATGTAGGACATGGAAGGTGACCAATAGATTGCTAGGATATGGTATGAGACTTTGTTGTAATCTAGAGGAGAAGACTCCAGTGTGTCACCCTGTTTAACCAACCTAGAGGTAGGCTTTTTGCTAATGTAGATCGAGACACCTCCACTTTAGTCCCTGTCTGTGCTGCTGCTGGTCTAAATGTGTGGAAGGCAATGAAGCATTGCACTACTGGGGTACTCTCTACAGCTTTAAACCATGCTCAGTAACTGTTCAAATGTCTGCATTCTCCAAGGTGAGGAGAGCCTGGAGGGAGTGGAAAGTACAGTTGTGTACACTTGCCATAAATGTAGATGTTCGAGTGTATTCACTGTTGCAGTCCTAACAAATAGGTTATCCAGCTCCTGGTAGCCCTCCATCAGCCAGAATAGAAAAGGTAAGTAAAAATGATGTTGGTTGCCATTGGTTGTAAAGGATGTCAGGGCGTCTGATACAAAAGGAGGCAGCCAACGTCACTTCCTCAGTCTTTCTTGCCATAACAGTCAGGAGCCCCCAGAAAATAAGGCTTAAACCAAAAACAAATTTGGCAAAAAACAAATTTAGCCTGCACCTCAGGAAAAGAGAAAAGGAGAGAACCACCAAAGGTGGAAGGAGGGAGGGAAACCAGGACTGTAACAGTGAATTCACTCGAACATCTACATTTATGGTAAGTGTACACAACTGTACTATGTTCATGTTTCACTGTTGCAGTCCTAACAAATGGGTTGATTACCAAAGCCCAGAGAAAAAAGGGAGGAGGAACCAACAGCATCAAGGGTTGGAGATAATGCCCTGCAACACTGCAGTGGCAAACCCTGCCCTGGCTCTGGAAAACAGAGGCAAATTATAATGTTTTGTGAAAGTGTGAACAGAAGACCAAGTGGCAGCTTCCAAAATGTCTTTAGTAGGGACACCCCTTAGAAAAGCTGCAGAAGTGGAAGCCGCTCTAGTTGAGTGGATCCTAACCCCTTGAGCAGAGCTTTGCCATGAAAGGAATAACAAAAAGACATGCAATGTGCAATCCATTTAGAAATGGTTTTCTTACAAATAGTCTTGCCCTGGGCTCCAGGGGCAAAACTGACCAACAACTGTGCAGATTTCTGAAGGTCTTTAGTCCTGTCCAGATAAAACCTGAGCTGTCTGTGCACATCAAGAGAATGTAGGATCCTTTCAACTTTATTTCGAGGATTAAGAAAGAAGGTAGGAAGGTGTATAGACTGATTAAGAGTCAAACTGGAAACCACCTTAGGCATAAAGGAGGGATTAGTCCTCAGAGAGACTCTATCTGCATGGAAAATAAGAAAAGACTCCACGGCCATCAAGGATTGCAGCTCCAAAACCCTCCTTGATGAAGTTATAACCAAGAGGAAGGCAGTCTTCCAAGAGAGAAACTTTAAATCTGCAGAGGCAGTTGGCTCAAAAGGAGGAAGAGTGAGTTTCTCCAGAACAAAATTAAGATCCTAGGCTGGAGTAGGTGCCCTTCTGGGAGGTTTTAATTTGCAAGCACTTCTGAGAAACGTTTTCATCAGGGGATGAGAGAAAATGGTCTGTTCAAGAGAACAATGAGCAGAATGGCTGAAGCATGGATCTTGACAGAGGAAAAAGAAAGACCGCCCTGAACAAATCAGCCAGGTATTCCAGGATCAGAGGAAGGGTAGGTTGAGAAGCAGGTTCCCCTCTAACCTGCATCCATTGAGAGAACATTTCCCATTTGCCAGCATAGGACTTTCTAGTGCTAGGCCTCCTGGCCTCCCTTAGCACATCAACCACCTGTTGGGAAAGGGAGGAAGAAAGAGAAGGAGTCATACAATGAGCCATGCTGACAAATGGAGAGACTGAAGATGAGGATGTAGAATGTTTCCCCTTTCTTGAACCAAAGGGTCTGGCTTCAGAGGAAGATGCCAAGGAGGAAAAGGGGAGTGACTGCGAAGCAGCAGATACCAATGCTGCCTGGGCCAGTTCAGAGCTATGAGAATAGTCCTTGGTCATTTGTCCCTGATCTTCACTAATACTCTAGGAAGAAGAGGAAGAGAAGGGAAGGTGTACACTGATAGCAATGTCCAAGGGATGAACAGAGCATCCATTTTCCTGCTCTGCTGTGATGCTGTCTGGTGCATAAGAGAGGTAGAAGATGGTTGTCCAGGGAGGAGAACAAATCCACCTGAGGAGTGCCCCAACATTGAATGATGCTGTAAAAGACTGCTCTGTTCAGCTGCCACTTGTGAGGATCCAGGGTTTGCCTGCTCAACTGGTCTGCCAAAACTTTGAGCCTTCCTGGAAGAAACTGATCTAGGAGATGCAGGTCCAGGGATGCTGCCATGGACCAAAGATTCATGCTTTGTCTGCATAGAGGGTAAGAGTGAGTCCCTCCCTGCTTGTTGATGCACTGCATGATTGTGGTGTTGCCTGTTCTGACAAGCAGGGTCCCTGGAGAAAAAAGATGCTTGAAAGCTAGTAAGGCCTGCTGAACTGCAATCAACTCCTTTAGATTTATGTGCAGGTGCATCTGCTGGGCGTTCCAACATCCCTGTATGCATCTGCCATCCAGGTGTGCTCCCCAGGCGTAGTCCAATGTGTCTGTAGTCAGAACTTGAGTGGCAGGAGGTGTCCAAAAAGGCATGCCTTTGTTTTCCAGACAGGCTGTTGCCCACCATAGAAACTCCATCTGCAGAGATGGAGGCAGAGAAATCATCATATCCAGGTCCTCTGTGTGCTGACACCAAATGTTCTTGAGGTACCATTGCAATTTCCTCATATGCAGTCTTGCATATGGAATCATGTGAATACAAGATGCCATGAATCCCAGAGCTTGCAGGTATTTCCTTGCAGGGAGCTGGGACAGGCTTCCCAAGTCCTTGAAGTAAACTGAAAGAGTTGCCTGCTTCTCCTGGGTGAGATATATCATCTGGGCGGCTGTGTTCAGACTCGCTCCCAGGAATATTATCTCCTTGGATGGTACCATTTTTGATTTTTCCCCACTGAGAGTGTAACCCAGGGAAGAGAGAAGAGTCTTTATGAATTCCAGATCCTTTAATAGCTGTTCCTGAGAACTTGTTTGAAGCAGACAGTTGTCCAAGTATGGGTAAATCTGAATTTTCTTCTGCCTGCAAAAACAATGACTGGGGCCAGGCACTTTGCAAAGACTCTGGGAGCAGTAGATAAGCCAAAGGGCAGCACAGAGAATTGATAATGTTGCTTGCCCACTCTGAAGCGAAGGTACTGTCTGCAACTTTCCCTGATAGGGATGTGCAGATAAGCCTCTTTGAGATCCAAGGTTATCAGCCAGGAATTATTTTCTAGCAGTGGTAGCAACTGATGCAGAGTGAGCATTTTGAACTTTGGAATTGTCAGAAAAGTGTTCAGAATGAAAAGATCTAGGATAGGGCGCCAGGTACCTTCTTTTCTTGGAACTAGAAAAAGCCTAGAATAAAAACCCTGGCCTACTTGCTGAGCAGGAACTGATTCTCTTGCTCCCAGATGAGACAAAGACAAGATTTGTTTTTCTACTTCTGCCCTTTGGTTTGGAGGAACATCCAGTAATCCCTTGGGAGCTGGAAAGGTACAGAAAGAAAACTTGTGCCATAGAGACACCATTCTGAGCACACCTTTGTCATCTGTAATAGTGGCCCAGACATCTGCAAAAAGGGCCAACCTTCCCGCTAAAGGAATATCCTTGCAAGCAAGAACAGGCAGAAGTTGTAGAAGGTCATTGAGAGTGTTTTGATTGAGATGCAGGCTCGGAGTTTCCCCCCTTAGAAGTGGAAGCCTGCCAATGCCTAGACCTTTGAGGGGTAGCCGTTTGCCCCCTAGAAGATTTGTAACCTCTAGTCCTGGAACAGTTCTGTCTGCTGGTATCAGGAAAGGTCCAACTCTTGGAAGAGTAATTCCTGCTAAAACGAGGGGTTTGAACTTGCAGAAAATCCTTAACAGTTTGCATGGACTTGGCCTTATCCTCCATTTCTTAAGCAACTCATTTGCTTTGCTGCCAAAAAGACTTGTCTTTATGCAAAGGTACATCCAAAAGCTTAGCCTCGACAGGTTCTGGGAGAGGCTGTTCTCTGAGACAAGCATGCCTTCTAATAACAGATCCAGTAGCTGTAGCCTTGCTGGAGGCTTCAAGGATGTCAAAACAACAATGCAAAAAATGTTTATTGACCAGAGTGGCAGAATTCTGAATCCTGCATGTCTTTACTCTCTTTACTCTCATGTCTTTACTCTCTGCCAAAAGAGGAACACTTGCTATCCTAGACTTAATAGCCTCCAAGGTGTGCTGCTGGTACTTCAGCATATGAATAAGACAATTGGTAGCCCTAATAGCTAGGATGGTAGAGGTATAAACCTTCTTGCCTCACCTATATAGGTTCCTAGACTCCCTGTCAGAGGGAACAGGATTTCTGGTAACAGTGGCCTTAACTCCTTTAGGGCCCTGAGAAATAACCTCTGGATCTGCCAATGGATTCCTGAAAAGAAACAGATGAGAATCAGGGACTCTGTAGTACCTGTCAGATTTCCTGGGAGCAGGAGGAACCGAATTTGGATTCAAGGAATTTTCCAGAAAAACATCAACAACTTCCAACACAGGGGGAAAAGCAAGAGGCTTATGCTGAAGTAAATCCAGAAACTCCCTAATCTGTTTCTTAGATTGGGGATAATCCTGACTTTCCCATTTAAAATGTTCCTGAGGGTATTTAAAGTATCACCAAAAGAGAAATCCTCTGGAGGAAAGGCTGAAGGGATGGAATTCTCTGCATCTGAATCCTCAAAAGCAGAATAAGCCTGAGAAAATTCCTCTTCATCAGCAGAAATGCTGGAAGAATCAGAACCTGAGCAAGACAAAACCTCAGGAGAAACATCCCTACTCCTTTTAGTAGGAGGAGGCTGAGAACCCCTAATAAGAGTCAACAAATCATTAGTTATTTTAACCATTTGGGATTGAGGAGAATGAGAAGAAAGTGAGGCCTGCCTTTTCACAGGCTTACGAATGGAAGATTTACCTCCAAGCCTGAAGGACTCGGAAGGCCTGGCAACCGCCCAAGTTGCAGCAGAAGTCGAAGGAAGAAGCTTGCTGTCAGAACGCAAAACAGAGGCCTCAGACACTGGAGTCAGCTTAGCGGTTCTGGATCCAGCAGAAGAGGTGACCAGCAACAGGTCAGAAGGCAAAACGGAGGCCGAAGGCCTAAGTGACTCAGACTCAGAAAAGACCTGTGGTTGTATATCTGCAGACTGCAGGGACTGCAAAGGCGTCTCACTGGCTACCACCTGACTGACGACCAACTTAACATCATCTGAGGACTTAGCTTTTTGAGGCCTGTTGCAGTCCTTATCCTTACGTTTCTTCAGAATATCCGAAGCCTGAAGACCGGCGGACGCCATACCAATGAACTTAGGCCAAACTCCAAAATGTCTAGCCAAAATCTTAGCCCAACGAGGATAGTACGCAGATTAAAGGAGGCACAGAGATCACAACTAGGAATGTTGTGATCAAGGCCTAAACAAATAATGCAATAGGAATGAAAACTCTATGGGGAATCTGCTTTCCACAGGTAAGGCAATTATTAACTTTTTCTGACATTTGTTAAGGCAAGAAAAGAGTATCCCCAACGGGGTACTTAGCTGTAGTAGACTTCAACTCTTGTAGTCGGAAACCAACAAAGGTAAACTGCCGACCGGCACTCGTGCATGAAAAGCTTCTGCTTTGGGCTCCACAGCAAGGAAGACTGAGGAAGTGACGTCGGCTGCCTCCTTTTGTATCGGACGCCCTGACGTCCTTTACAACCGACGGCAAACGACTTTGTTTTTACTTACCTATGGTATTCTGGCCGACTGAGGGCTAGTGGGAGACAGACAACCCATTTGTTAGGACTGCAACAGTGAAACATGATGAACATCTTGTTTAGACTCGTAGCATTGAACAGTAACACCTTTAGACGTCCTTGGGTAGATTTTGCTAAGTTTGGAGGTTTGTCAATTTGGCATTTCCTAAAAAGACTCTATAGGGGAGGACAATGTTTTAGCCAATATTTGAAAGCCTAGAGGGTAAAGGTGCAGACCATCATTGGCAAAGCAACATGGTTTGTTAACCATGTTCTCCCATGCTGAGAAAAACTGTATCCACCTAGAAGGACAACAAAAACAAAGCCAATTATTAAAGTCAACTAACTTCTGTTCACATTGAGGCATCATCGTTGATGAAGGTAGAATGCTCTTGAAAGCTAGACACATGCAAGCCTATAACACAGTCCAAGAGCTCCATAATGTATCGCTCCATATAGTCTAGAGAGCTTTATTTCAGGTCATTTACCCCTATATGGACTATGACTGAATCATACTGGCACTTCTGAAGAAATTACTTGAGTGCATGTAAAATTTGGTGGCTCCTGAGCCCTGATGAGCAAGTGAGAATTCTTCTTCTTCTTTTGGCTTTTCCCAGTTAGGGGTCACCACAGCAGATCACCTGTCTGCTCATGACTGGCAGTGGAGTTTTACATTGTCGAGTTGCCAGCCTAACCTTCCACAGAAGGCACATGCACTCACGCAATCATGCCTAGGGCCAGTTTACAGTGTCCAATCCAAGTGACCATTATTTTCTCATTATTCCACCTGGTAAGTGGGACATCAGCATGTCATACAATTGAGTCCCCTGTGACTAGAGTCCTAGGGAGTGTATTAGTCTGCCTTGCTGACTTGATAGTTGAGGCAGTGGTAGGTACTGCTTTTCTTGAGCACTTTTGTGTTTACTGATAATAGTTTTTGCAGGTGGAATGCCTGGGAGGCTTGGGAAGAGTGCAGTTAAGTGCCTCAGCATAAGTAAGTCTATTTTTGGGGTGCTACTATGTGTAGTGGGTGTAACATATGTATCTCTGACAACCAGATTGTTATTATGAGGGTTTGTATGCCAGAGTTTTCCTCCAGAGACATTATTTATGACCATCTCTTTTAATATTATATCTATTTCTTTGAAGATTAAATGGTTGTCAGTGAACATTAGACAACTGATACATTGTCTCGGTTGTTCCATATCCAACAAACTGGCTGCTGAGTAATTGGGAGAGTATATATCCATGATGTCAGGTCCTTTATTTGGTGAGAACTAGGGTGAAAATTATATGTGATGGGGGCTCCTACAATGCAGTACGAGTGGATAATAATGGGTTGACTATGAGTTCTTCTTGGGCTACAGACTAGACTGGGCTGTATAACACTAAATTCAAGAGGGAGTATATAAATTAAACAGAATTTCTACATATCGACACTCAATATATATATTCTAAAACCTAAAAAATATATATCTTTGTAAAAATACACCTTTATTATAAATACAAACAAGCAATAAATTATATTAATTATGAATAAGAATTCTCCAAAGTTTATCCAGGACTGAGAGTCCATTCTACAATTAATAACCGTTGTTTGGATTTTAATTATACATCTTCTTACAATGCATGTCAGCAAGGAAAGCGGCAAGCCAAAGGTACTGTTCATCACTCTATTTTAGATAATTGTTTGGTTCCAGAGTGTAATGAGGCTAGTTTATCTGATTCTAACTCTAATGATGGTTTTAGTTTTCACTACTGTCTACATATTGACTTCTCTTTGGGGGCTGAATGCCATCACAGATCCATACTGACAAGGGATATAGACAATTTGAATGATTTGATTTCATTATTTGAAAAACGAAAACACTTATTAGACTTAGAAGTCTTCAGTTAGACAATGTGTTTTTAAATGAGAGTATACGTGTCCAAAGGGTTCCTAAAGGGCTTTGCTATTTTAAATTTCCCAATGGTGTTTTGCCTGGTACGATATTTCATCATGACTTAATTGAACTTTTTAATAAGTAAAGATTGGAATTGTTGGCTATTATACAAAATAATAAATTAGTTATACAAGAATTGCTTATGGGAATAGAGCATTTGAACACTATTAAGAATGATTTGCTGTTTCCTGCACACATTGATGAATATTATAATGTCTATTTTAGAGCTAATGCACAAGTGAATAAATTGAAAATCAGGAAAACAAGAAATTAGCTAGAGATAAAACACAATATGATCCAGTGAGGTTTATTTATTACTCACTTCTAATAATATGTCAAATAACTATTTAAACTATTCTATGGCTAGGCAACTAACATTAGACAAAAATTACCATAATAATTTGTTAGTTAGTGAAGACGTTTTATTCTACCAACAATGTTGACTGCAATAATCTTAATACTTCTATCTCCAATTGTAGTGACTATATTCCTCAGCCATCTTGCAAGAAATCTCACAATCTTCACCTATTCCCAGTTCCTATCCATCACCTCCTTAACCAATGGGTGTACCTCCATTCTTATTTATTTCTCTTAACCAGACATGCTAATGCTATGTGTTCTTCCATATGTTCTCCATCACTACTGATTTTTGCGGGTGGTAGCATAGTCCCAAGTCTGTATGATAATTAAATGGCAACACTGCAGCCATTTAGTCTTATAAAAGCAAATGAGCTTTTGTAGAAATGTCAGTGTTATTATTACCACTGTAAAAATGTAGCTTTATAACAAAAACATATTCTTATGGCCTTTATTCTTGGTTCATTTATCACTGCATGGATTTTCTCTCATTTCCTCTTAACTCATATACAACCTGTGCTTAAAAAGCATAATAACAAATATCTAGAAGGTAGCTTTAATAAACTCTCTTTCCGGACAATCCAATCCCACCAAACTATTTCACTACTACCAAACCTCCATTCTTTCCAAACAAAGACAAATTCTAGACAAACACATATATACCCAACTAACACAGAGTATAAATTATTACAATCTTTTCTCTTCCAAACAACATGGACTTTGGTCTTGTAATAGCATGCTGACAACACTATGTACTCTGAAAAATGAAACCTTCCACTGTATGGCCAAAGACACCATTTTTATTGACCTCACCAAGGCATTTAAGTTAGCACAAAAGTTTTAGATCACCTAGCTGAAAGAAGTGATTAGCAATTGTAACATTTACTGGTTTCAAAAGTATCAAATTGCTACTTAACTCACCCCATTCATGTTTTGTATTTACATCAAGTAACACCCCTTATCCTGCCTCATCTTTCTGTATTTTGTGCAGTTGACATGGTTGAAATGCTTTCATTCAGTTCAAATCAATCCCTCGCATACTGCAAAATTAACTTCATTTAGATTTATTCTTCCTATTTCAATGGATCATTAACAAGAACTGCTACTGAAACCATCAAAAACAAAACATAAGCTATCTGAAAGGAAAACAAGTTCTGCGAATATCATCATTATTATAAAAATATCACAACACCATTGCCATAGAAAATACTATGTTAATTAAACACCTAGGTCTATGGCTAGATCTAACCCTCAGCTTCCATTTCAATTTACAAAATACAAAGAAAATATTAATCCACTCCTATTCTGGGCAAATAAAATCTCAACTGTTCTCTCAAAAGCATATAGATAGCAATAGGTGATGACATTCTGCTTTCCAAACTGGAGCCTCTCTTTAATAGTATCTGTTTCAAAACAAAATTGTACACACATCTCACTCCATAAAAAAAAATGAACATCACTTCACTGCATAAAAACAGCAGAATGGCTATATGTTAAACAAAGAGCCAACCTATTCATGTTTCTTAACAGTCAAACAATCTCTTCCTTATCTGCAAAACTAATAAAACACTGCCCATTCCGCAACCATAAAAATCAAGTCCAATCAGTATACATAAAACAAGCCAAAAGACAAAAAAGTTTAACTTGAAAAGATTGCTGCATTTCAACACTAGGCCTCAAACCTCAAGGAATCTCTCCACTTCCATCTAAAGGAAACCTCATCCTACCCACAATTCTATGAGCATTTAAAGGCTTATGTTAAAAAAATATTATGCAAATGCAACCTCATTGCTGACATGTTTATTTATTATTCATTTTATTTGTCTGTGTTTGACTATCTGGAAAGTTTTTATATTGAGAAGGTCTGGGGATAAAAGCTCCACATTACATACTTTTTACAGGCAATTAGCATGAGCTAGCAATAAAAAAAATACTACATAATTCCATAATTCTCATATATATATATATATATATATATATATATATATATATAGATATGGTTCCCCTTTAGAAGGTCGAACCACTGAAATCTCGAAAGTCATATGGCCAAAACCATATGCTCGAATTTCTGATAGGGAATGTAAAAAAACCCCACCAAAACATAAAACAATGTTTCTGCAGGGGGGCAAGCCCCCCTGCACTCCCCCGCTACTTATTTATTCTAACTCCGAGATCACACTACAGCGCAGAAAGAGAAATCTCCCATTCTGTGCTGTATGCCAATCCCCATTCAGAAGGTCGAGCTTCTGAAATTTCAAGCATATGGTCTCGACCATATGACTTTTGGGATTTCAGCGGTTCAGCCTTCTAAAGGGGGACTATATATATATAAAGTACAGAGTCTTGAAGACCGGAATCCCGAGATGAGAATCACAAATTCCGGTAATACCAAACGTTCACAATCTCGAAGCCCGTAATCCCGACCGCCCGAAATACTGAAAAATAGTACCTTTGTAAATCCACCATAGAAATCTTGTGAAATACTGTTGCTGCCAATGAAATGCCATATCACAGACACCAAAATGTGTTAAATAAACCATGAAAAAACACATCAAACTTGCAGTTTTCACCATTTGTAACACCAGCAGTAGTAAACACATAAATCTGGCTTCAACTTGCAGCACCAGTACCTGCGGCTTTCCTGCTTCTTCTCCAAATGGTAAACATACCTTTGATTATTAATAACTGCTTTGTTTTCTGTGACTGTATTCTCACATAGAGCTGTCCTACACTTCTGGGTGCTTTAAAACATTCGTCAGACATGTTGATGATGTTTGCTGTTATATAAGAACTTAATGGTGTACAACTACTCCTTTTACACCATGGCACTTACAGAGGTATTTCCTATGTATCATGAAGTTATGTACTCACCATAACGTTCGATGTATGTAGTCCATCTCGCCTCACATTCTTACGCATGGGTTCGCAGCCAAATATCGGCTCTGACTCGGCCTATATGCTAGCTCAAAAGTCTCTGATTGGCTGGGCTAAGAGGGTATCCCATAGTACACTGCTTCGCATCCCCAGATCTAGTTTGCTGCAAACAACTCAGTTATTGCATACATAACACACATCCATACAAACAAAATATCCAAACAAATTAATCAAAGGGACTTTGCATGATAAAATTTTACCTCCAAATCCTCCAGGCAGGGGGGAAGGCGGGAGGGTAAGTAAGAATGTAAGGCGAGATGGACTGCATACATCGAACGTTATGGTGAGTACATAACTTCTTGATGTTATGTAGTCCTATCTCGCCTACATTCTTACCCATGGGACAGCGTCCCTAGCACCTACAACCCGGGTGGCTCATAGGAAAATACTACTGAGAACTGTGAGCCAAATGAAGATCTGCCCCTGGAAACCACGTCCAATTTGTAATGAGAGACAAAAGTGTGAGGAGAAGCCCAAGTGGCCACAGCACATATATCATCCATCGACAATCTAGCTTGATAGGCTGTGGATGTGGAAACAGCTCTTGTGGAGTGGGCTTTAGGTGGAAAGGGCAAAGTTTTACCTGCTGCTTGAAAGATGAAGGAAATACAGCTGGCTATCCATCTAGAGAGTGTGACTTTGGATACCGGAGAACCAAGCTGGTTTTCAGGAAAGGAGACAGAGTTGGTCAGATTTCCGAATCTCTTTTGTCCGATGGAGATAGAAGCATAACTGTCTATGTACATCTAGCTGGTGAAATTTGAATTCTGCCTTGTTGGAAAAATTGGGGAAGAAAACTGGCAGCTCAAAAGACTGATTTATATTGGACAGGGAAGCCACTTTGGGAAGAAAAGACAGGTTTGGTCTAAGGGAGACTCTATCTTTATGGAAGATCAAATATGGGGGTTTGATGGAAAGGGCTTGGATTTCGGAGACCCGCCTTGCTGAAGTGATAGCTATTAAAAAGGTTGTTTTCCATGTTAGAAACTTTAACTCGCAGGTAGCTGCAGGCTCGAAGGGAGGAAGAGTGAGGGCTTGAAGAACAAAATTGAGGTCCCAGGGCATAACAGGTTGTGATACTGGGGGACGAAGCAATAGGGTACCTTTAAGGAATGCTTTACATAGTCTGTGTGCCATAAGGCTAGGTTCATTGGCCACGTGGAAGTATGATATAGCCACCAACTGAACTTTGATGGTGGCTGAAGCGGACCCCTGATAGAAGAATATAGACAAAAATTCCAAAACAGAATTAATTGGAGCCGTGTAGGGATCAATGCCTCTGGAATGAGCCCAAATAGAGAATCTTTTCCATTTGCTAAAGTAGATTTTTCTAGTGGATGGTTTATGAGAGTATGACAAAATATGGACTACGTCTGGTGAAAAATTATGACATCTGACTAAGGATGGAAGTGGAGTAGCCAGGCTGTCAGCCGGAGTGTCCTCAACGAGGGATGGAACTGTACCAACATGTGTGTCAGTAAGTCTGGAAGGGGTTCCAGAATCCAAGGAGTATCCACAAGGTAGGGTTGAAGGAAGGGGAACCATACTTGATGAGGCCAGTGTGGGGCAATCAGAATCATCCTGCTTCCCAAGGATTGCGCTTTCTGAATCACCCTTGAGAGAAGGGGAAATGGAGGGAAAGCATAAAGCAGACCGGAGGGCCAATTGTGAGCTAGAGCATCCCTGGGTGATTCCCCCAGTCGGGGGATCAGCGAGAAGTAGTTGCTGCATTTCGCATTGAGGGGGCTGGCAAAAAGGTCACAGCAAGGTTGACCCCATCTGCTGAAGATTCGCTCTGCCACCAGGCGATTCAGGGACCACTCGTAGGGCATAAGAATTGCCCTGCTTAGCTTGTCTGCTAACACATTGGTCTTCCCCGGGATGTGCATTGCCACTAGAAACTATTGGGAAGATATTGCCCAATGCCACACATGCATGGCCTCCCTGCATAGTGGATAAGATCGGATTCCTCCTTGCTTGTTGAGATACCACACTACTGACATGTTGTCTGAGTGTATTGCAATAGTCCCTAGAGGGAGGACTTCTTGTAGTGCCTGCAACCCAAGAAGCACTGCTCTCATCTCCAGGACATTTATGTGCAAATGTATCTCGTGCTCCTGCCACGTGCCTTGGACCATCCTGCCAAGATAATGCCCCCCCCCCCTATCTGGGAGGCGTCCGTAGTCACTGTGGCCACAGGGACGGGTGGAACAAAGGGTTTTCCTACGTTCAAGTTGTTGGTGCACAGCCACCAACAGAAGTCCTGCTTGCATTTTTCTGTCATTAGGATTGGATGGGATAGCGGAAGTATTTGGAGAGACCATTGGACAAAGAGAAACCATTGAAGAATTCTCATGTGTAATCTCACTAACGGGACCAACATGATAGTAGCTGCCATGGTCCCTAGGAGTTGAAGAATCAGTCTTGCCTTCGCATGTCTCAGAGGCATCAGCGTGAGAATTTGTTGTTGCAACCCTGTGATCCTTTCTTCTGGTAGGAACGCTCGCATTTGAATGGTGTCCAGTTCTGCTCCTATAAAGGTGACACACTGTAAGGGCAACAAGGCAGATTTTTTCCAGTTTATCGTAATGCCTAATTGGTGACATAGACTGATAGTAGTGTCCCTGGTCTGAATTATTAGATGCCTGGTGGGGGCAGTGAGGAGCCAGTCGTCCAAGTACGGAAACACCTGGAATCCTTGACATCTCAAGTGAGCCATCACCACTGCCATACACTTGGTGAAAACCCTGGGGGCTGTGGTGAGACCAAAGGGCAGGGCTCAAAACTGGAAATGTCTGGCTCCCAGCTGGAAGTGTAGATGACACCTGGATGCTCTGTCCATTTTGATATGGTAGTAAGCATCCTTCAGGTCGATGGAGCACATCCATATTTCCTTTCCCAATAATGGGAGAATAGATTGTAGGGTGACCATATGGAATTTGGACTTGTGTATGTAATGGTTGAGTTGACTGAGATCTAGTATGGGTCTCAGGTCCCCTGTTCGTTTCGGCACCAAAAAGAATCTTGAGTAAGTCCCTAATCCAATCTGGTCTGAGGGGACTGGTTGGATGACTCCATTTTCTAGCAGCTGAGATACCTCTGAGGCTGCTTGATCCCTTTGACTGGGTGGAACGTCTGGGATTCTTCTGATGGGAGCGGGTGCTGAACAGAATGGAATGGTGTAACCTCCGGAAATGATCCTTAATACCCATCGGTCCTGGGTGATGTTTTCCCAGGCTTTCAGATACAAGGAAATTTGACCCCCGACCCTCAGGAATGAAAGCTACAAAAAGAGTCGCAGTCCCCAGAATTGCAGGGGCCCCCTCTGCCTCTGGGGTGATGTCTCCCTGAATAACTCCCCCCTCCCCTGCCTCGGGAGGGGGTTTCACCTTGTGCAGCAGGAAAAAACCTTTGTGATTTCTTGAACCACATCTTTCCCCCTAGCTGATTCTTGGGGTAAGGCCTAGACGGGAGGGAAAAATGGACCCCTACAGCAGACAGGGTCTTTCCCTCTTGCTCTCACCTGGTGAGGGTGTCTTTCACTTTGGTCCCAAACAAGGAGGAACCATCAAATGGGGCATCAGTAAAGGAAGACTTGAAGGCCTCCGCAAAGTGACACAGGCGCAGCCATGCTTGCCTTCTAAGGGCTACACCTGAGGTGGCCGCCCTACTCGCTCCATTGGCCGCATACGAAATGAGTCACATGGATGAGTTTGTGATGGAGGTGAGGGTAGAAATCTGTGCGTTGACTGTCTGAGCCACCGCTTCAGGTATGTTACCCGCAAGAGTATCTCCCAACTCCTTAAGGAGATCTCTCTGGAGCCGAGTGAAATGAGATAAGTAGTTCAGTGACCTTAAGGTGAAGGTGGCTGAAGACAAGGTACGCTTCCCATACCGGTCCATAGTCCTAGACTCCTTGTTAGGAGGATGGACCGAAGAGGAAGACTCTGCAACTTCCTTCTGGGTGGCTGCCGCTACCACCATGGCATCTACCAGGACTCCCTTCGTCAGAAATTATTTTCCGTGAGGGGCGGAGAGAAGTTTGTTGGGGCACTGAGGTACTGGCTCCACAGAATTAGGGTTTTCCCACACCCTTTGACAAATAAGGTCAAGAAGTTCATCGAAGGGTGGAGACACCCAGGAGGTGGAAGGTTGAGCACCAAAAGCCTTAAGGAATACTGACTCCTCCTCGGAAGGGATTTTGGAAGGCCAGTCTCCTCTTTGTTTCAGTATCACCAGGATATCGGAGAAGGAAACATCATCAGAGGAAGACTTGGGGGACCCTTCCGATTCCTCGAGGTCAGTATTGGAAGTGAGAGACTCTTCCTGGGAGTCTATGTGCTTCCTCTTGCACAATTTCTTTCTGGGAGGTTCCTCAGGCACAGGTTCTGAGGGACCTTCAGAAAGTGGAGGACTGCTCGTGGGGGTATTCTTAGGGCCTGGTGCTCTGCTGTCCAAGGATAGGTGGGTGTCAGAAGTTCTCGCCGGAGTGGTGGGGGATGTAATGACTGACCCGAGTGACGTAGCTGACGACCTGGCCAGCGCGCTCCACATGGCCTTGAAGGCTGGTCCCCCCGAGTCTGAGGACCGACCGGCTTCCAAGGCCATGACCAGGACAGGGGTCCCCCTAGCTGATGCACCGAGTGGGAGACTCAGAACCAAAAGATGTCCCGAGGCATCCCCTTCGGGCCTGACCGAGGAGACCCGAGTCTCGAACCCTGTGGACGGAACTGACATGGTCGCAGCCGAGGTCGGCACCGATAAACCCAGAGGGGGTATCGGAGCCGGTGCAGGAACTTCACTCAGAGCGGAACATACCGGCTCCAACAGCAAGGATGTGCTCGGAGGAGGAATCGATAAAACAACCATAGGAATTGGCTCCGGAGCCTATTGGGTCAGAGCCGAAAACAATTTAGCCAACACCGGCGATTGCAGGAGCCTCTGCACCACACTATCCACATCCATATTGGAAAGCCTGGAGGATTTGGAGGAGATGGATGGAGACTGAGACCTCTTATCTGATGAACCATGCCTCACACTCGGCGACCAGCTCCGAATAGGTTCGAGAATGATCGGAGCAGATGCTGATTCACTTAATACAGACACCTCCTGCGGCCCCGAAGATGGTGGAGCCAAGGAAGCAGTATCCAATATGGTAATTTTTTCCGGAGGCTCCGAAGATGCTGATGGAGCCGGAGACCTTTTCTTGGACTTGGAGGACTTCGATTTCGACTGGGAGCTGGGAGCCGAATCTATAGCCTCCTCGAAAGATGGTTTAAGCAGTCTTTAAAATCAATTTGTTTTTCCTCTCTTGGAGCACCCTAGGACTGAAGGCGTGGCAAAAACTACATGACTCCTGTAAATGGATGGCTCCAAGACAGTAAACACAGAGTGTCCATCCATGATGGACATTTTATATCCGCACTTTGAACACTTTTTAAAGCCAGAAGGCTTATGTTCTTTCTGATCCTTAGACATATCAAAAGAGTTAACGACTTCCAATGGGTGCAAAGCAAACAGCGTAACTACAGTTAACAATTACCAAAAAGGGCGGGAAGCCCACTACTTAGACAGCAGACAGTACCACAGAGAAGAGCAAAGCTCTAAACCAACAAACAATAACAACGACAACACAGAGAGAGAACCTCTAACTTAAACGGTTCTCAAAAAGAGTATACAATAAGAAACAGACAAACTACTCACTAAGGGAGGACTAGGTCCTCTAACTAAAACAAGCCTAGCCCATGGGAACTGTTAGGGATACCACAAAACACACTACTAAACACACAAACACAACTAACGCAGCAAGAATAGCTATTAAAATAGCTTTTGAAGTAAGAAGCAACCAATTTCTCAAGAGAAATAAGTCAAAAAGAGTACTTAGCCACAGCCAAGCGAGACGGCATCCGAGCTCTACAAGTGGTAAACGAGATCTGGGGATGCGAAGCAGTGTACTATGGGATACCCTCTTAGCCCAGCCAATCAGAGACTTTTGAGCTAGTAAATAGGCCGAGTCAGAGCCGATATTCGGCTCCGAACCCATGGGTAAGAATGTAGGCGAGACAGGACTACATAACATACAGGGTTATTTCCTATCCATTACTCTTTGTGGATATGTCATATGAATGAAGGCGTATTACTCTATTTATAACAGGAGAGTGGCAGAGGTATTTCTTACTGATTATGCTTTATGAATATGGGAAATGAGCGTAGAAGAAGCTTTCCTTTTATATCAGGTGACTCATAGTGGTATTTCTGATTAATTATTCTTTGTGGATGTTTAAATAAGTGAGGATGTAGTGCTCCTTTAATATCAGGGGACTGTTAGGGTTATATCCTACGTGTTTTGCTGTGTGGATGGATTGATTCGGGATTACGTGCTTCGGGAATGCGTATTTTCGGTATTGCCAGTGTTTGAGATATTCCGGTCTTCGAGATTATGAGCATTTGGGATTTAGTAGTGATCCTATATATATATATATATATATATATATATATATATATATATATATATATATATATATAGTTTAACAGTTGATCATAATGTAAGCTATACAGTGTTTAGAGCATGCTAAAGTCACTCATCTGTAAAGAACATTCAGCATTATTTTAAAGTTTACGTTTAAAGTTACAGTGAACTTTTGCTACAAAGACAGCAGATGAGGCAAAGTATGCTTCATCTAACCAGTTATTCACTTGAGTCATGTAAAACAGGTGACAGACTATGCAGCTTTTATGTTACTTCTTTTCACTGCATAGGGATAAGACTTACTAATGGAGCTAGTACAAGGACATTTTTTTGCTGACAGGTATGAATACTCTGGGATTTTAAAATATAAATAAAAAATGATTACAAAAATATGGAGGCTTTCTACTGGTTTGTTACAAGTGCAGGACTATTTTGTCAACATATATGTTTTCAAAGAAGTTTTAAAATGTAGACAAGATGGGATATTTTGATGTTTATTTTGAGAGTTCCATAGTTTAGCAATGCAGAAAGAGTACAGGCGGTCACCATTATAATTTGTAGATTTTTGAACAAGCAAAACGTGTTGGTTCAGTGAATGCAGCTGTCTATGGGGCAAGTACCAGTATAATAACTGGCTAGTGACAGAATATCTGTTTGTGTTGCAGAGGATATTGTGGCCAATCTTAATGTGAGTGTAGATTAAAAGATTAGGTAGGTCCAGACAGTTAAGGGACTGAAGTGGAAGGTACTGATATGTTTGGTTTATGTGGTTATTTTCAGACTTTGCTATCTTATTACCTAATTGCTCCAGTATGGCTCAATGACAGAACTGTGGGTTAGTCAAAACTGATGAGAGGCATACAGGAAAGTAGGGAGTACATGGGTTTGATCTATGGTTATGACTGAATCTTAATTTGCAGTCCTTACACTCAGTAGTTCTGTGTTTTGTTCTAATTCAATTTTACCATTATCTGATAATAATTTTAAGTCACAGTAGTTTGCTTCCTAGGTTGGAGGTGAAATACCGTTAGTTAAGGTTTCTTTGGATTTAAGAGTAGTTTAGATTGCTGTAGCCATATTTCAGTTTTAGTAAAGAATTGCTGTAAATTGTTATCTTGGAGCTGTTTGACTGAAGAAGCTGTACATATTATTGCTGAAGTGTGTGTGTAGTGGATTATACTTGCTGAGAGACAGAAACGAGAGAGAGAGAGAGAGAGAGAGAGAGAGAGAAGCTGAATGCTTTTTATTTATAAAATATTAAAGAGTAATTGTCTTAATATTGAATCTTGTAACACACCTACCACGGATTCCTCAGATGCTGACAGCACATCTTCCCCCTGTACACACAGTGCTAGGTGGCTAAGGTAACTTTTAAACCAAATGACTGTACTGTTTATGAGGTCCAGTTCCTTGAGCCTATATAAAAAAAACAAGATGTGAAATTGTATCAGATGCATTGGATTGGTCTAGAAATATGGATGCAGTCATTTCACTTTGACTTTGCCTTTCATCGACATAGTTTATGAAAGTTAATAATGCTATTTCTGTGCTGTGGCCTGGTCTAAATCAATGCTGTGTTGTGGAAAGTGATGTGGTCTCTGTTAGGTAGTTGATCAACTGTAAGTGAACATATTTTTCAAGTATTTCAGATAGAGTGGACAGTATATGGCCATAGGCCTTTAGGTTGGAAGTTCAACAGATTTGTGTATTGGAATAGCAAAAAAATATTTACAGAGTTTTAGGGCTATAGCTTCTTGTAAAGACAGATTTATATGTATATGTACACTGGATATGCAACTGGATCTGCAGCTGTTTGGAGATATTCTTTTGGAAGGCTGTTGCACGAGAGGAGTGTTTAAGTTTTTGAATGAGTTTTATTAACAATGTGGTAGGAGTTGCAGTAAGTGAGATTGCTCTTTTGGGTGTCCAGTGTTTATTAAGGTATTTAGTAGCAATTATGTAGAATGAATTAAATTTGCATGCTATGTTAGTTTTTTTTTTTTCAAGAAAGAGCTTGGATGTGATTTTTTACAAGGCGGAATAAGTTTAATTGTCGCCCAAAACTTTTTTGGAACTTTACTGTTTTTCCTATAGAGTAGTATAATAGATTTTCTCAGACTTTAAAATGTAGTCTTAGGTTTTGCAACTGCTGATATTGTTACCAATTGTTTGTTGTTGTTTATTATTTTCTAAATGTCATTTTTCATAGTTAATTTCAGCTATGCATTAGCTTTTTATGTCTGATGTAAGCCATGGTGCAGTTATTTATTAGACACTTTCTGTGCTGAAGTGCAAGGGAGTTTAATATGGAGAAGAGTATTTTGTAGAAGTGAGTTACAGCATCATCTAAAGGCAGTGCCTTTAATGGCTCCAAGTTGCTATGCAGAAGGATAGACAAGTTCTCTTAGCAAATTTGGTTGTATTTTGGCTGTTTTATACTGGATTTTTCTACGAAGTTTGATATATCTCCATATGACAAACATGGGTTGTGATCACTACCTGCATCAGGCATAGTTCCTGTAATGGCAATTTTGGTGGGATCTGATGTTAATACCTATTATAAACAATTTTATTTTCCAGCAGTTTTATCTGTTTTTATGGTTAAGTGTATTAGCTGTATTAATCCATATAGATTGATAATGGGGTGAATAGTTTTATCAGTAATCTTGGACCAATTAGTATTAAGGTCATCTAGGGTTAGTGTTTCTAGAGATGTATTTGTAATCATATAAATTAAGAGTTATGTCCACAGAGACTAATTTGTCTAAACTAGGAGGTATATGCAGAATGCTGATGTAATGATTTTTTGAATTACTTTTTAATTGCAATTACTAGGATTGTAACTTTATTGGTGTATGGTGATTTATTGGGAACACAGTCAGGTTAAAGCTTGTGAAAATAAAATGGCTAGACCACCAGCTCTTTTGCCGATATGATTATTATGGACAATGTTATAGCCAGGAGGCAGTGTTTCTTCATATTTTTGCATTATTTAATGCAAGTTTCTGTTACTGTATGTATGTCAAGGATGTAAACAGATATCCAGCTATGCAGTTCTGTTACTTTATTTCATATACTATGGGCAATTATTTGACATAGTATTACTCCAGAAGGGCTGTTTCAGAAAGTTGTATTAGGACTGTTTAAAGCAGTATTAGGTATAGCAGGTACTGGATGAGGATGAATGCCCTCCCACATTTTTTCTCGTAATTTGTGTTTATGTTTATCGTGATGTTTAGATTTCTACAGTACCATTTGGCTATATTTAGCTTGTTTAAATCTAGATGCTTTTGTTGGAAGAAACATCACCTAACTTCCTCGTGACCTGTTACTATCTATATAGGCAATCTATATACTCTCATTCTAGGTTATCTCTAAATTTCATGTTACATAGTTCAAATACTTATCATTTTATTTTTATTTTATTATTTACTTTATTATTAAAATAAATAAAATTTGTAATCGGTGATCCACCTAATCTAGCAAATTCAAACACAAATAATGAAATGAAGATACACTTGCATGAAGTTTCATGATAAAAATGCAATGCGGAACTAATTACAAAGCACTGCTGCAGGTACTGACTTACCAGGTGATGTGCACTGCTTCACTGAGCAGTTTAAAATGGAACAAATGTGCAGTGTGCTCCTTTCCCAGAAGTCTAGTGCGTGAGGAAATATATCAAACTGCCCTTTCCAAAAGAAAGCATCTGAAAAAATATGCACTATCAGAATAAATCAGATAATTTCAGACTTACAAAATCAGGGGGTTTCTAGGGTAAACTGTCTCTCTTTTCCAAATATAGGATGCTATGTTTGCATGGATGCCTAACTGTACTTATGACATAAGTTTTTGGCTGCTGGGAATAAGTATAGGGGTACTACGAACAAGTAATGATGATTTCTTTGAGATTGCTTATTTTCTATGTTGTAAATTTTTTATAATAAACTTGATATATATATATATATATATATATATATATATATATGGGTCTACTTTACATGATCAAACTTTCAAATGTTCGAATTTCATACGGCCAAGACCATATGATTGAACATTTAGAAGTTTGAACATATAAAAAAATAAAATCAAATCAAAAAAAAAAAAAAAAAACTACACGTTCCTAGCACGGGGACAATGTCCCCTGCACCCCCCGCACCCCCTGCTATTTAAAGAGATCATACTACATTGTGGAAAAGGGAGATATTCCTGTTCCGTGCTGTATGGAGATCTCCATTCAGACCATTCAAACTTTTAAAAGTTCGATCATGTGGCCTCAGCCATATGAAAGTCGATCTTTTAAAAGTTCGACGATCTGAGGGGGACCCTATATATACATATATATATATATATATATATATATATATATATATATATATATACATATATATATATATATATATATATATATATATATATATATATATATATATATATATATATATATATATATATATATATATATATATATATATATATATATATATATATATATATATATATATATATATATATATATATATTTATAGTTATATATAATCTCTTGGTATTTTCTCTGTCTGTGCAGTGTGGGCTATAATTAACTAGCTTAACTCAGAATTCTAGTGCTGAACTTTGTTAACATGGTGCAGTCAACAAGATTCTAAGAATGACTGACACAGTGTAAAGGAAAAATATATAATTGTTATCAATGCATTGTACCAGATATTGTTTTTATCATACCACATAAATGGTATCCAATGTGGGGATAGAACAGTATCCACTGATTAGAGACTGATTAGAGACATCATCTCCAGTTTATCTATGGCATGATGAACAATCAAAGCTAGAAAAATTCAACTATACCCACCATATTTATACAACTTGCAAAGACGTTTACTCACTTCCTGGGATTCAGTAAACTCTGTGTAGGCTTCGCGCAAAGCTTACATGGAGTGTTACCATGAATGCAATGTTCTCATCAAGCATCATATAATGCGTATTAATGAGGCGCAGTGTGCCTAAGCAAAGTTTTGCAGCTTGCAGCAGTGTTTCTGACTACAAAATCTCTTAGATGAATGTGGATGGCATTTTTTGTAAGGTTGCTGGCTGTGAAAACTTGCAAGTGAATGCGGATAGCAATTCTGTGCAAGTCCAAGCTGCTCCGTTGCAAGAATTTGCACAAAATGACACAATGACCATCAGGACTACACATATAATGCCTTTCAGTTGTACCTCATTATAAGGAACACTTCTCATTTGGGGTATTAAAAAGCTCATGTTGCATGAAGTTCCACATTGAAAGGGTCTGTCACACATCCAGAGTTATGAAATTTTTCATTGATATCCAGGGTATTTAGAAATTAATCACATTAATTTCTTTAAAAATCTTTTAAGTAAGAAAAAAAAACAGCACATTTTAACCATCATGTAACCTTCCTAGTTTCAGATGTGTGTAAGCCATTAGTATGTTTTCCACATTTGCCCATTTGTTCCACATTATGAAGGCTACTGCTCCTCATTTTGGAGATGGAAGGTTGAGAGCTATGACACAGATAGCACTGATTCTATTCAAGTATTGTATGACAGCATGGCATTTGCATATCCCTTTCTTTAGGTTTCTTCATTTACATTTTTTGACCACTGCTTGCATGATGCACCACATAGCACAAACACTGGAAGCTGAGAACCTTGATAAAAAAAATAGTAAACTAGAGGATGTCACGTAACTAATCTGTTGGCAGTGTATTGCTGCTATGTAGACTGAAATGGTCTTCACTTTTGCGTAAAACACATACACAAAGACCTGTACATCCAATAAACTTGAAATTGCATTGCGTGCCAATGTTGCTAACCATGTGCCTCCATGATAGCCCTGTTGAGTGGTATGGGAAGTGACACCTGTACTATGTGGAGGAGGGACAGCAGGCATCCTTTGAGCATTCCTATAAATCCTCCTGCATGGCACCTCACCCACACTTTGCCTATGGCCAGACTCAACAGGCACTGAAATTGCAGTAGCCATGCTTCCCTGATCAATGTCCTTGCCCTCCACCTGTGGGCTCAGTAGACTGGGTAGGAATAGGCATAATGGCTGTTTCCAGTATAAGTGCAGTGGATAGCTGTATCTCAACTTCTGTGCCAGATTCAACCTCTGCACCCCTCCCCCGATTGTGCCTCAGTTTGGCCACCAGACTTTACTACAGTGACATCAGGTGGCAAAGGGCCCACAGTTCCACTGTGAGAATCACCTGTGATAATAAAAAACAAGACACACAGGAATAAATTAATACCAACACTACTATAGTGCAATATATGCTAGCAAAATGACAATGAATGCTGCCACTATTACAGACAGTCCAGCAATACATACAACATGCCCGAGATCAAACTCACACACTGGAATATTTGTTTGAATTGATCAGCAGTACTGATATCAAATGATTTGGCTTACCAACTTCAGAAGGCAAGCTTTCCTGGTGGCCTGATGGTCCAGAAATAAGTTAAGCAAGAGGTAAGAGCGACAACATCACAATCAACTGTAACATAGGGGTAATACACTTTCCCCTTTATAGCTGCAGTAAACAAGCATTTAAACAAAAACATGGCTGATAACTCAAAGCTCAGCTTATAATTGTAGCAATATTCAAGCCCTCCAACCAAATAAATACATGTGACACAGAATTAATTTATTTATTTAAATTTACTAAATTTACAACAGTATGCAACAGTTTAGATAACAAAGCCTACCTGAAAGCTTCTTTTGGGATGTGGTTGGTATGTCTGACACACTGTCTCCCACATCCAGAACATAGGATCATACGAAGTTACTATGCTATTGGCCCTGAGGCCCTTACAGGCCTAGCCAAGAATTAGCCCATGTTCTGACAAGTCAGCACCCTATGACCCTGTCCAGCAGGGACACAGGTGGAATCCCAGGGGTGTATTTTCTGTTCCCCATCCAGCTGGTGGACTGAAGTCCACATGGCTGACTTCAGTTTCCTGTGAGCTTTGTGTGGTCCTTAAGCCAGCCAGGAGCTACTCATTGGGGGTCAGTGGTGATTCCCTAGCAGGGCCTCCACCTGTAACCAAAAGGCTGTGTCCTACTGCAGCTGCTCACCTCCTTGCAGTAGTGACCGTATCAGTGGTCCTGTGGCACATCTGTTCACAGGTTCTGTAATGGCCACCCACAGCATTCACATTGGCAACAATTTGTTGCCATACCATGAGTCTATGTCCCATATCTTGCCTTCTCCTTACTGGAGGAAAGCACCATATTGTCACAAACCATCAATTATTATATTGTTTTCTGCATCTGTAAAGGGTCTTAGACATATACACCTGTGTGTTGATGCCATGATTGTAGATGGCTTAAAAGAAAACAACATATAATACACATACTTATTACATAACTACAAAATGTTGTTTACATATATAACAGAAAAGGTAGCCAGTCAGTATTACCAACTGGTAAAATGTAACAGTATAGTTCATGACATCAGCAGAATCTGTTGAGGCCAGAATAAGTATTGCTGGTGTAAAAGGCTTTTGGTCACGTCAAGCAACAGCTCACAGATACACACATTAACATGCACAGTTGACTACACTGAGAATAAACCCCCTACCTAACTAAGTACAGAAACTACAGAACACAGTACTTTATGCATGTGCCACAGTTCAGGTCTGACTTGCAGTGTGTCAGACAACCCTTTATAGCTGATGATATAAGTAGTGTCTGTTAAAAACAGAATAAGTGTCCGACATGCTGGTGTAAAAGGTTCTCAGTAGTGTTAAGCAACATCTAAGACACACACACACACACACACACACACACACACACACACACACACACACACACACACACAGTGATTGCAGTGAGAATAGAACCCCAACTTATTTAGGTGCAAACGCTATGGCACAAGTCTGACTTTTACAGGACTGCAGGTGAACTTATAGTAGATGACATCAGCAGGCTATGTGGAAGACAATAGATTGGGAGGGCTGCATGAAATGGATGTATAGGCTTGTGTAAGTATCGAGATACTGGCAATCCATGCCCATGGAGAAGTAACTTTAAGATACCACCTCCACTCTGCTGACTAGACACACACACACACACACACACACACACACACACACACACACACACACACACACACACACACACACACACACAAACATAGAGTTGACTACAGTGAGAAAAAAAACCCTAAGAGCATGGACTACAGAAGACAGTACTTGAAACAAGGCTGATTTATACAAGAGTGCAGGTGCACTTATAGTAGATGACAACAGCAGGCCATCAGGTGGACAACAACTTGGGAGGCCTGCATAGGAACATAGGCTACTAGCCTCATATAATGCTATGAAGCTAACAGCACTAATAGCACTAGGTTGTTTTATAAGTCTAGCTGTGTAGCAACACAAGTACCCTTACTGAGCATAGTTGGATGTTTGAGTTTAGAAGAGCGAGGTTAGATAAGTGATAAGTTGCCAAGAAACTATCCATGAAGGAGCACACTATATTATGTATTACACTTTGTGGTGTGGTTGATATATATCTGGAAAAAGTACTGAGACCCCAGTGTTATTGTGCTTGGTGGGTGGTTAACGCATGAATGTATTGAAAATATATGATGCATAGTTTGATCTGGCCCTTAGTTTATAATGTTTCCACATGTAGTTTTATGCCAGACAAAGAAAATGGAGAATAAACATCAATAATGAAGCATGATATATACCATCTCATAGTGCAGTGAGCAGCTACATTGCACATTGGTGAACAAAGTGTACATGCATGCAAGATGTACCTGTTTGCACAGAGGTAAGCAGTGAACAAATGCGAGCTGCATTGCAAATGTATGATAGTTCCATCTGTACTTCAGGCCTGATTTTTGCAATACCAAAGAGCAATAATTGACTATATCTGGTTTATATTTGTGGCTGGTGGTCTCATTAGCCCTATTTCAGTAATGCGGTGCTTTGCACAAATATAATGAGCACAGCCAAACCTATAATGTATTTGTTGTCTGGTAAAAGTAATATGAATAAGAATCTGAAATAAAGGAGAAATATGTGAAATGAAAACTGATGTATGACATACACAGAAGAACATTATAATACAGAAGAGATATTTCTACATAGCTTGGGATTTGAACTCACACACCAATGCATCTTCAGAAAACAGGATGGATGGATGTCTTATTCCTCTTTGCCACAAAAACAGCTTTGCAGCAAAGGACTGAAGTCATTCTTCAAACAACCAACTGCAACAGAATATACACTGCTTCCAAAACATCAGCTATCTGTACATTTAACTATCATTATTATATCTGGGCATACTGTACTTACTAAGCATACAAGCTGTTATGATTATGTTTGCAAATATACAGCTGTGTCTTACATTTCTATCTGTCTTGGCAACTTATCACTTATCTAACCAGTAGTGTGAGACATGCAATGTGTAAACCATTCAATATCTTTGTCCTTAAATTGTGTGAGGATATTAACTGGGGGAGTAATATAATATGCAGTTGCCAACAACTGAAGGCAAAGTTGCATGGCACACATAACCATATATTCTTCATTTGGGGGTAGCATAGGTGAGTTACTATTATGGCACAGACAAGGGTACACTGCTCTTTTGGGGAGGGGGGCAAAGCTCAGTTGCTGTTATTTCACAATCATAGCCTGCTCTTTTTGGTGGAGAGCAAAGGTGAGTTACTGCTATGGAAAAAACAAGGATATGATGCTCTTGTTACTCTCCTTGTTCTGTATCCTGTCTATTATTTCATCTTGGGAAGGGTTGTGAAGTCAGAAACTGCAACGTGTATCATTATTTTCTAACTTCTCCTTTTAATGATTTACCAGTACAAAGGTATGGTGCTAAACTGAGGCCATGCACTGATCATCATTACTTTTGAGAGGGATGACTATGTAAATCTTTGATGCCTGAGGCCTAAGAATTACTAATGGGAACATATAAGTAAATTCATTGCTCTGCTGCCACATGTTAAGGTAGTTTCTGTAGAAATCCAACAAACTTTACTTGATTACTGTACCAAATTAAGCAATAAAAGGATATGCCATAATATTATTAAAGATTACACTCTAGGTTCAGGGTTTACCTTGCAAATGCACACAATGACACAGCTTTAGTTCAGGGCTGACTGTCTAATGCAAGCAGTACACAGCCAATATATGGGGAGGTAAAGGTTTTGTGAGTTGCCTGGTATCAATTTTACTATATGTGTGTGAGTAGGAGAAAGGTGTTAGGCACCTAGGTGGTCATTAAATGTGATATGTGTTTTTTCTTAGCAAAAGCAAGGGCATACTGGACACTGTGATGTCCAAGCCCTGGCCCAGCAATCAAGAAGCCTCAATCCTCACCACTAACACCAGTGAGGGGCATCTCATATAGGAGGAAGGGATAACAAATACACACAGTAAAGTGCAATTTCCCTTAAGAGTACACAGAGATCACAGTCAGTCCAGGGCTGGTTGCTCCCTCACTCTCCAGGTCCCCAATAAGACTCCCCGCTGGCACAGCTATAGGGACCAGATCTCAATGTAGTGAGCAAGCTAAAACCTCCAGCGCCCTCTCTGTCCAACCAGTGCTTCATGTGCCTGTCCAGGTAGCTGACGCACACACACACACACACACACACACACACACACACACACACACACACACACACACACACACACACACACACACACACACACACACACACACACACACACACACACACACACTTTGAGAAGAGTTTATACAACCACACAGATACTCCTTGGAAAGGCTGGCACAGGTTCTCCAGCTGTGCCCCTTTTTTCCAGACTATACGGTAGTACCAACTGCCACCACCCACTGATATTTATCAGCTACTCAAAGGCCCTTAAAAGGGTGTCCAATTATTACTGTGCAATATTATTATCCAATTGGTAGTATAGCCCAGGGCTAAAGCTACTGGAGTGGCTTTGTACAATTTTACCAAAGGAATGCAAGCACTATTTGTTTGTCTTGTTTGTCTTTTTGGCTTTTCCTGGTTAGGGGAACTCCGGTCTGCTAATAATTGGCAGTAGATTTTAATGGTGCTGGGTTGCCAGCCCGACGCCCTACCTTCAGCGAAGGCACGCCCATTCATGCATGTCTTTTGGAGGCCACTCGACCCCAGGGAGGACATGCAGACTCCACACAGAAGGCACTCCAGCCGAGAATCGAACAGGAGAACCTCTTGCTGTGAGGCAACAATGCTACTGCTAAAGAGCTTAAATTATCTCTACAAAAACAGCCACAGTTGAAAGGGTTTAAAAATATTTAAGAACAAAAAGTCAAAACACAAGACAATACTTTTTACTACACAGTGCTAGTCAAGAGCTAAGAATTCACAGAGAAATACTTAAAATAGTTCAGTAGTACAGTTCTGACATCACAGAAAAACACTTAGTCTAATCTTTCTAGTTTCTAGCTATTTCTAAGAGAAAACACAAATCTAAGATAAACTTACATATAGAGCAAGACAGTGCTGGTGAGTTGGATGGTCAAGACAAAAATGCTTAATGTTCTCTGATTCTCTCTGTTTTTAAAATCACATTCCTGGTTCACATTACATCATTCTTCACACTTCCCTGGATTCCCAGGCTAACAGAAACTACATTTACATTCTTCACCTCTGGGTATAAACCAGAGCAATAAAGGACATTTATGCATGCAAATTCTGGCCATTAACTCTGGCCTTAAAACAATAGGCAGGATGCCTCACTCTAGACTTGCTGGCTCCAAGTTTTAACATCAAAGGGTCACAACATGCTTTACTTGGTCAGCAGAGTGCACTGTTGTTACATTATTTTCCAGTTCCACATGTAACACTATATTTACCATTTAAGACAACAGCCTGTGGTTTACATTAATATTTACAGATGACAGAATTATCTCCAAAGTTCTATCTGGCTAGGCTGGCAGCCTTCACCCAATCTTCACAGGGACATAACGTCTGCCTCCAGCCAGTGCTGGTGGTTCCCCCTCCAAGTCTTACTCTGACTGTGGCTGTGGTGACCTAGGCATCAATGAGAGGATGTATGTCCCTTTCCCTTGCTGATCGTGCTGCAGCTGTTTCTACAGGATCAGA
Source organism: Protopterus annectens (assembly GCF_019279795.1). NCBI lineage: Eukaryota > Metazoa > Chordata > Ceratodontiformes > Protopteridae > Protopterus > Protopterus annectens. Next base: position 757,838,640 of record NC_056748.1, on the reverse strand, counting down.
TTGTGTAGCATAGCACATACTGTGAAGATTTGTGTACATGTACATGGATTACACTGCAGGGCTGCACCATATGTAACAAGGCACCAGAATCATTACTTCAGCATCAAAAACACACACTCTATGATGTTTCTGATTTGTGTGTGTGCCTTATTATCACATTATTCCATGCCTGTCTGTACACTTCTGGTGGGTATCATTAGCCATGGTTCCAGTGCATAGCCAGCATCCCCCAGTAAATGGCCCTGTGGGATGACCTCTTAGCAAACATCTGACACAGCTGTAATGTATGCCAGATATGGAAGTCACGATAACTGTCAGGGTTGCCAGCACACACATTCAAGATAATTCCCTGGGCATTACACTTGACTTGCAGTTGATGGAGTGGTACTCTTTGCGCTTAATGTAGATTCTAACCTGCCCACCAGGTGGTGCCTTAATGTGTACATGAGTGCAATCTATGGCACCCAGTACTTAAGGGTAGTACATTATCCAGTAGAAATGTTGCATATTGCTGGACCTCTCTTAGAACCATGGGGAAAATGTGTGCTCAGTGGCATATATGAGCATAGCATCCAGGAAATGGTGGAGGAAACTGGATGCTGATGCCTATGACACATACATCAAGTTGCCAGTTGGTCTTTGAAAAGTACCTGTAGCTAATATTTTAAGGGCTACACATACCTTAATTTCCACTGGGATGGTTTCCCCTTGGTTAGCTCTGGCTCTGAGTTGAGGAGGGCAGAGCTCACAGAGTTCTTGTGATGTGTCCCTGTCCACCCTGTAGTGCTCTACAATCTCCAGGTCATGTAGCATCTGATAAGTTACCCTGGGCCTGAATACTCTTCTCCTTTTCAGCCTAGGCCTATTGTAACCACCACCAGCAGCACTGGCTTCAGCCACTAGCACATACATATGGAGCAAAGCTGCAGCAGCCCCTAGCATTGTGCCACTTTAAAATTTCCTTGTCTCTACTCTAGTGCTATTAAAGTATTCAGGAAAAAAACAGAATGGAGGCTACATGGATGCTTTATAACTAGCTAAATAGCTCCACTGTGCTGAACATCACCTGCTTATGCTGCAAGAAGCACCTATGAAACACTTTCCTCTTTTTCCATGATATCATGTAAACATGGAGCTCAAAAACTGATTTAAAGTTTGCACACCTTGTATTACAACTCAGAATCATCTGTACTCCAACACTACACATACACCTGCTTTCAGAGGAATAGTTACATGTCAAGCATAGAGAAACCTGACATTTATTCCTTCGTTTCCTGTGATTGTGCTAAGTGCTATATCACGCAGTGACAAAACAATAATTAAAAAAAAACTTAAATTGGACAGAGATGACACATTTTAACAAAAAATAAAAAGGAAGAAACAGAACTTGTGAATTGTGCATGGCTTACATGCACTTTCACCCTTCACAGACCTACATGTACACCTCTGTAAGTGTAACCTGACTCTCCTTCCTGATCTCAACATTCACTGTTGCCATCCATTGAAAACAAACACTGAAATGCCTACACGAAGTGAACATCCCTACATGGTTACAGTAGTTTGCAATTCAGCAATTCTATTGAGTTTTGACCTCATATGCATCTTTATCATGCTGACATCCCTGAATTTGCATGGTTGGAAACCAATGTTGTAAACACAAGGGAGGGTATTACTTTTCTATACAGGAATACAATTTTTGATAAAAGTTGACTGTTTTCTGTCAGCTACATATTGCATATGCTTACATTTAGCTGTCTACATCAGTTACAAGTATATTCTTCATTTGGGAGAGGGGAGCGAAGCTGCATTTATGTCATGGCACTTAAAAAGGATTGTTGCTAAAGTTATTCCACTTTTGCAGAATCCACCCTGTCTAGCAATGTACTAATGTGTCTGCTGTTACATGTTCAGTTCTTTATTGATTTATTTGTTTATTTTATTTACATTTGTTGTTCAGTTCTGTACAAATCAAAATAACTTTTACTTGCTCTTGTTTCCCTGTAGACTCCTTTCTGTGGCTATATTCGAAAAGCTTTCAAATACATGGGCAACATGAGCATGGAGCCTACACGGTTGCTTTACAGCTTATTGAATTGGTCCACTATATCAGTTTGTTTCATTAGCATATGTTTCATCTACTTATGCTGTAATTTGCATGCTGCAGAATTTATCATGCTTGCGAGTGACTGCGCCGCTACACAGAGTTTACTGAATCTAAAACGTTTTGCAGTCGCTATGCACACACAGTGAACAGTTACCATGTAGGCTTTATCGAATCCCCTCACTGTCCTTAAAATACAGAGACTGTGACAACCTCTAAAACATCTGAGTTGCTCTAAGATTAGGAATGATCAACCTTTCCTAGTTCTTAGATAAACCAGAGTCTTCAGTAAGCAATACCTTAAACATCCTCTGAAAAGGATCACGGAATATTTCCAAATGATCTCTTAAATAATCAAGTGTTTCATTTCTAAGTTTTCTGAATGCCCACTGACTTTTTACTTTTTTAATGTCTATAATAATGCATTCAGGCTTTAAGAGCAAAGCCCACTAGCTGTAGACATGACATGTTTTGCCTTTTAATCAGCTCATCAGTACAGCATAATTGTTTACTTTGGCCATTTTCTGAAAACTCCCATCTTATAAAATAACCTGATGCCCTTAACACAGTCATGACTTCTTAAATTAATCCTGATACTACATTTATATGCCATTGGCTACTACTCAGCATTGCTAATCACATCCCCTAATATCTGGTACCTGAGGCAGTCTCTCCCCTTCACCCCACCCTAGATATAAAATATAATACACATATGACTTTTATATCAATAACTGATAAATCATCTCCTGGTTGGTATGTGTAATGTAAATTTATACTTCATGATATCAAATATTTGATGAAGCATAACTTATAGTGCAGTTATTTAACGTTGGCAAACCTTACTCTTCTGTTTAATAGTAACTGTCTGCAGAGTATAACAGTTGACTATTTTTTTTCAGTGGATTTTCTGATCAAAAAAAAAAAAAAAAAAGAAAGAAAAAATGCTTAAGGAGGTCATGATGGATGGGGCAATAGGTCAGAAAGAATTAGCATATGCATACAACATGGGAGTTAAAGAAAAGCAGTTATATGTTGTAGACAAGATTTTAGATGGTACTTAAATAAAGACTGTATACATAAAGAATAGTTGTGCAAAATCTTACCATAACCATAGATGTCCTTCTCTTCCATGCTGCAGTATTCTTAGTGTGGGATTCCCTGCCTCAGGTGACCCGAACGTTGGCGCCTATACAAAAGCTTAAGCCTGGTTGCTGTAGGTGTGTGGTGCATCACACGTAGGACCATATACCAGGGACCTCAAATTTGATGTCTGGCACACACAGACCGCTTCTTGGATCAGAAAATCCATTTCCTTCTGCTACTCACACCATGACAACCACTTACCCCAAAGGGTGAGAGCTCACTCCACCAGATGCATGGCTACTTCCAAAGCCTTCCTCAAAGGAATGGACACAGCATCCATTCTGGAAGCAGCCACCTGGTCCACAATTCACACATTCACCAAACACTGCAAATTGGACCACATCTCCACAGCCAGGGCAGGCTTCACTAGGGAAATTCTGCAGGGAATTTCTGGAATTCTGCACTTCTACCTCCACCCTTCCCTCTAATTAAGTGTGGTTCTCTCTCACACTAAGAATACTGCAACATAGAAACAGAAGGATATAGAATAGCTGTGCAAAATCGTACCATAAACATAGATGTCCTTCTCTTCCATGTTCCAGTATTCCTTCACTCCCTCCAACCCCCTGTAGTTTTTTTCTTTGGCCTATGGACTTATCTCTTAGGCACTACCCTTCACCAAGAGCAGTCTAGCTAGCATATGACACTTGACACGTTTGCCTGACATCACTTGTTACTCTCTTTGGGACTGGCCTTCAAGTTCTGAGGTGTGTGCATGCAGACACCACATTTAAGGTCCCTGGTTTATGGCCCTACATGTGACGTCCCACATACCTACAGCAATCAGGCTATATGGCTAAAGCTTTTTCATTACATAAAAGGTAGTGAATTAGCAAAATGTTTAAGAAAAATGGTGTAGGTAGGTGTGTAGGTAGAAGACTTATAAAGTAATTAGATACAGGAGGTTTATTTGTATACTGATATTAGGTCTATGATTAATGTATGTGTGAGTAGCAAAATAGTAATGTGGGAAGGAATACTAAAAGGATACAAGGCCTAAACATTATGTCCTTCATGGACCAACTCACAGCCCTGTCACTTTCCTACTGATTGCTAAGAGCTGACCTGTGTCTGGCATACAAGGCATCCTCCTACCTGTCACTGATGGATTTATTGCATATCAGCAAGTCAGACGGCATCAGAGATACTCAGTCTAGGGATCTAAACCTCCTCTGCAACATCAACAGAACTGTTTAGAGGGACAAGTGTATCTCACAGAGGATATCACTGCCCTAGAACAGAGTCCCCATCCACATAAAACAAAGTTCATCCCTGTTCCTATTCAAGTGCATATTGTACCTGTACTACTAATGGACAAAGGCAGGTCCTAAATGATTTATCTCATGCACTAGTCACTTTAAATTATCTATGATATGTTCCCAGTTATTCTCATTAGGTTTAATATATAATTATCAATGATGAGATGGGTAAAGCCATCTCTAACCAAATGGGATAGGTTAACTCAAGAACAAAAAGGGAAAATGGCTAGGCTTAAAATGGCCTGCAAGGGCAGCTAGCCTAGTACTTACCTATGACTCTATGAATAACACTCAACTGTTTGACTCTCATGTTATTTAGATTAAGTCAGAGTAAGGAGGTGTTATAGAGGTATGGTTAGATTAGGAGAGTATGGCATGGGGTCAGTATACATATATGAATAACATAATATTAGGGTGGGGGGAATTAGGGAACTTCAGTAGCTATTGAAGGAACAGTTGAGTGAGGTAGAATTGATAATATGTGAAAAATTCCAGATTCATATGGTAGGTTGCAAACAGGAAGACTAAATTTAGGAGAAGGATATTTGTGTTATTATGGATTAATTTTAAAAGTATGGAGTGTTATTTTATAGTATTTGAAAACTAGAAAAGTCTAATTGAGTAGAACCCATAAGTTCCAAAGTCTGTCAGTAGCAATATGTTAACAATTTTCCAAAAGAATTAAACACTGGAGTAGACACACAGAATATCAACATGGGAGGACTGAAAGCAAAATTAGTTCAACTAAAAAATAGAACATATAGAGACTACATAGTAAAAAATATAACTGTAAAAATGATCAATTAGTGTACTAAGATACAATACTGTTAAGCTACTTGTTAAGTAGATAATTAAATTACCTAATCAGCAAACATAATGAAGTATCTATCTATATCTATATATATATATATATATATATATATATATATATATATATATATATATATATATATATATATATATATAGTACAGAACAATGTATATACTAATATTCTACAATCATAGATTGTAAGTCTAAAATGTGTGTTATACCCACAAAAAGTTAAACATCTATGGAAGAGGAGTTATTCATCAACAACAGCTGTTAAAAGAAGCTGCAGCCATGATTAAGAGAGCAGTTAAGCACTTCTGAGAAGTACTGCTGAGTGACAGAAGAAGCATCACAAATTCAGTTTACATCTATAGAAGAGGTGCAAGAACCAAAAGAAAATAAGTCTGAAGGGAATAGGACAAACTATGTGTAAATGTGATAGTGTAAGAAGGTAAGGGAGAGTAAAATGAAATGAAAAAAACATCCAGGGAAAAGGTAAGGGTGAGTCTTACTGCAATGGTATGGGAAAGGGTGAATAAAGTGACTGGGAAATAGACAATGTATTACAACGACAGTATGAGAGTTGTCAGATAGTTAGAGGAGTAGGATGTAATGGAAGCTGGAGAGCGAGAAAGGAGTTAACAACAAGAACGCAATTAAAAACAGAAGGGCCAGGAACACTGTGTTCACTAAAACAGGTTGATGGCACAGGAGTGAGTGAATACAGCATAGCACACTCAGAAAGGAAGAAGCAGATAGGGCATAGAATATGACTTCAGTACCTTGATTAAATTAGCATTTGGAACTAATTAACCAGTTGGAAAAGCAAAAGGCATTTCATTGCTTAGCTATGGTATCAGAGAATGCATGTTCACCATAATGATATTTTCTTCTTGGATAGCTCACAAAATTATAAGAAATGGATCACAGGTTATAAAAAAGCATGATGTTATTGTTTTAGCGTATGTAAGGTGGGGCATATATCCAGCCTGTAAAGAATGTTTTGAGATGTTTTCAGGTGAATGAAGTTAAGATGTTGTCTGAGATCGGGCTGGCAGTTAGAGCAGAGAACTAAGAATATGAGCTATTTATGGGCTACTTCCTGCTGTACAGGGTTTGATTCCCGCAGCCTTCATTTGCCCATTGTATGGCCTTGAGAATGTCACTTAACCAGACATTGCACTGGGACAATTGGGAATTTGGGGTAGCTCCTTAATGGTCTCCAGGACCGCATGCTTAGTAGTGACCACCTATGAAATCTAGTCAGGTGGGCTTGCACAGGGAAAGTCATTTATTAGTTGATATTGTTATATGCTTGTGATAACTCAATGTGATTAGTTAGGATGCTGGCAGCAAAACAGACATTAGGTAGTCATGACAGTGTTTTATGTGTTGGTTAAACTTCAATCAGACATCAACGGTGATGCTTAAGAGTTTGCCTGCACTGCTGTTTTAATTGGCACATATCCTATGTAAAAAAACATTAAGGAAATAAATGAACTGAGAGCTGATGAGCTAACAGACAACAACATAATTTTATTTTCTTAGCATTTATATTTAGGGCTTTAACTTCTGTCTATATTTGAGAGGTCAGGACAATATTTTGATATTATCAATATCCGAGATGAATAGAACAATATTGAGACACATGTACTTTTCCTCTACAGCTTGGAGACAATATAGTAATATGTTTTTAAGCAGAAGATGAAGAGTAATAGACTTGGGACAGACCCTTGTGGTACACTCCCATCAGGGGGTCATGAGTCAGACTGCACCTTGTTATTTTTTAGATGTGTTTAGTGCAATAGCTCTTGAGATTATGTAATAGGCTGCCTTGAGAAGCTATATTATCTGAGTCATGTAATAAGCAGATACTAGCTGACAGGGTCAGAAGCCTTTTAAAGGTCTATAAAATGGCACCAATAGATTTCACAAAGGTGAGCTGAGCATTTCATATACAATAATGGTACAAAAGCTGCAAGATAAAAGAACCTTGGGGAAGGTTGGGCCTAGTGTCTGTAAATGGAATAGCCTGCTTTTTGAAATTACATCAAAAGGTTATCTTAATTAAAATTAATACTGTTAGGGTAAGGTTATATACGTGGAGTATATATGGAACCAGGGAGACTCAAAGAAGACAAAGTATGAGCAGATTTTTTAAGGTTATATGGCACTGTAGGAAGGAGGAAGTAGCAGGAAATGGGATGACTGTTAACAGTGTTGAAATGCAAGTGTAGATAATCTGTCAGGTAAAGGAAGAGAGGGAAGATTTTTTTTAAACACCTTTATTGAATTATTACTTGTGACATAGGCAAATTTACATTTATATATAAGTAATCAAATTGTATTAAATTAACATTAACAAACATTATATTTCACATATATTTCTATATATCATATAAACTAAGCAACATTACATACATTATTGAATTTAACAAACAAGAAACATCTTTATTAAACCCTCACTTATGACATAAGCAGTCATGGGTTTATATAAGTGAAAATGAACCACAACGACACAATCCTAGTTGCAAGCATTTTACATCACAAACCATACTGACACACTCCGAGTTGCAAACATTGAGAAAGGAAAAGAAATACGGTGTATTTTGAAATATGAAAGTGAAGCTCTAGCAAATTCAGGAAAAAATGTATGATAAAGTTGTGCAGTATTCCTTTTCTTTCTTTTTTAAATGAGTTATAGCAGCAGTTGGGAAGGAAAGAACGTTAGTGTTAGTGTGGAAAAAAAAACTGAGTAAAATAATAGGGAATGTGTTTTATATAGAAGCTGTGGATCACAAATCTTCCATCAAAGGATTAGACAAAGTATAAAGTACAGGAGGATGTAATAACTTTAATACCAGTGTGTGGTAACTTAATGAAACATAGCAATTCATAATGCACAAAAGGGTGACAAGGTGGTGCATGTTGTCAGAAAAGTGACAGGGTATTTTAGGAGTAAGTATAATTAGTAAATATGGCACAATACACTGAAAATAGGATAATTGCAGCTATGATGATTTGGGTTTGCTTTAGTGCTGACAGCCAACTGAGTTTAAGGTGTCAAAAATATCAATCTATCGAAAAGCCACTTTGCTGAGGCATTAATACCTTCACTGTTCTGCTTTCACATTGAAAGACAGGAATTAAATAACTGTATGCAACTGTTTTAAAAGTAATCAAGTCCTCATGTCCCCCACTTGTTGGACTGCATTACCTTCACCCATTACTACTGATGTATGTGTGTGTGTGTGTGTGTGTGTGTGTGTGTGTGTTTCATCCACAACCTCTTTTTCCCTTTTTTCCATATGGGGTCAGGGTGTCACTTCACAGTGACAATTATCTACAGCCAAGGTTTATACCACCAGGTGGCTGTAAATATCTACGTACATATACACACACATATGCATGTATGTGTGTGTGTGTGTGTGTGTGTGTGTGTGTGTGTATATATATATATATATATATATATATATAAAACATTTATATCACAGAACAAGGGAGTAGTCCAGTCTCTCAATAAATATAGAACTGTCCCTTCTATCCATTATAGCACCTAATCATTCATGCACTCAGTGATTTACAACAGATGATTATGGGGATACCAAAAACTCAACCATTTGCCTTTCAATTATGTCACTGAAATAAACTGTTTTAGTAAATGTTCCATGGAGTTCTTAACATCCACATAAATTACAAAGACGTCAGGCAAATGGGCCTTAGTTTAATGACTCATTCAAAGGGTTGTTCCTGAAGCATGTAAGAGTCCGTTAAGGTTACACTACAGTGCCAGGAATGGAAAATGAATTCAAGCAGTTAATGTGGGTATACAACCTAGGTTCTTGTGAACTTTGCTAAAACAAGAGGGATGACATGAAACCTATTTGAGGTGGTCCATGAAGAATATATTGTTTCAGCCTAGTATCCATCTAGTAAGGTATCTATGTGGGCTTTCCGGTTGTTGCATATCTCCAGAGACACATGGCAAAGGTGGCATTATACTTAATGGTTGTCCTAATAATGGCTGGATAAAGGGGGAATATTCTTTTGGAAGGTTCTATACTAGCTGTACTTGAATTGTACCCAGGCTGACGGACACTTTCTTAGCAAATATGCAGCACTGTAACCCATTACAGGCAGCAGTAGCACTCAAATACATTATGGTAGTATGGCTCACCAACTAGCAAGTCCTTTTAGTTAATAACGGATATAAGCGTACGAGAAAGATTTTCTGCAGATATTAAATGATCATAATTTACTTAATAATATCCTCTGTTCTTAGCATAGAAATTAATACTTAGAATAAATGCAGCATGTCGTAAATAGGGCACAAGTATGATTTGGACACTTTAACAACATTTATGTACTTACTTGAGGTATCCTCACTTGGGACATAATCCATTACGCTTTTATGAGGTGTCTTCACTACATTTCAGCTGTTGAGTTGCGCATAGGAAAAGAAAAGAAATGGCAAATCAGACTTACCATATTACAGTGTTATTACAGTTCATTGTCCCTTTCTGTTTCACATGCTTTTCTAAAACAGAACGCACTATTATTTTTTTCAGCAACACAGATAACTTGCATTAATCAAAGCAGCCCCAGAGAACCTGAGTTATAGGTCTTATTTGCTTGGGGAAATAACTCACCTTAATCACTGCCCAGTGATTTAATATCCTATCTGTCACAGTGATAAATTATTTATTATCTGCCTTTTAGAGGCATCAAGGGAGTGAACTAATGAGCGCCAACCTGTTCACAGTTACTTGTTTATTTATTTTTCTAAAAAAATATCTTGCTGCTTTCTGTTTTTGTTAAAAATAGCTGCAAATGTGTTGATGGTTACATTTTGCCTGCAGCTGTGTGAAGATACTTTATTGATCCCAGCAGATGTGCTGCTTCTAACTGCTGTAGGTATAATTTTGTTATACCTAACAAGCCTACTTCATTAAACATCAGGAAACTAATAAATTACAAAAAAAAAAAACTCACTACACAGCAGCATTTCAATAACTTCAAGTGTCTTGTCCAGCAAGTAGATAGGCTTAAAAGTACAAAATGTCTAGTGTTCCTTTGCAATATAAACCAAAGAACATTGAGTTAAAAAGATTATGCTGAATGTTTCTCTCTCTTTTCAGTATAGCAGCACATACATTTGACATTTACCTTAGCTTTTTTTTCTTGTTCAATTGATTTGTACTAACATTTTATATTTATTTCCTTTCTCCCTTCATTTGTTTTTTTTTCATTGCAAAGCCTAGACAGAAATTATGGCTTAATTCTATAAAGTTTATGCATCTCAGAATAAGTCACTTATTTTTACAGCAGTATAACTTGCTTTTCATTTAAAGATAAATCAACTGCAAATAGATATTTAACGTTCCTAGAATCATACTTAGTATGTGAAAACATGAAATTCAGCATGCATTTTTCTTTGTAATGAAGAGATACAGCAATAACATCAGGTACTGCTGGCCCTCCATGCAATAGTTCTTTGTATGCTTTTTAAAGCACATATTTTTTGAATCATCAGTAATGCATAGTATCACAGAGATATGGGTATGTCATAGGTGTGACTCCAGTGAGTGGAGTAAACATATTGCTAACTGATGGAATATGGAATGTAATACATACTGATGCAGCACAATATATACTACAAATCAAATGTTAATGGCAATATACTTTCAGAAACAGGGCTAAAAACTGTAAGTGGCCAAAAAACGCAGATTATGAAAATGCTAGGCTCTTAAGTAAACCTTCAGCCATTTATACTGATTCCTATTCACTTCATGCAAATAAATCAATTCTTGTACTGAAGGAAGACTACAAAGCCATTCTACTGATTTCTTTCTGTGCCTGCAGAAAGTTTTACTATTGCCCCCAACATTTTTGTATCATACAACAATAACATTAAAATGAGTTTCAAATTAAATCCAAGAATATCTCTGTATTTTAACAGCATCATTAACAGTGATGTATCATTAGTTCATATAAATTTAAATAATTTATGCTAATCATTTGCTTTATATATATATATATATATATATATATATATATATATATATATATATACATATATATAGATATATATATATATATATATATATATATATACACACACACACATACACACACACACACACACACACACACACACACACACACACATATATATATATGTGTGTGTAAACATACACAGAAATACATCGGACACACTTGCAACAGCAGCTGTAATATAAGACATTCAAATATTTCATATGGTAGTACAGTGTGACTATTTCTGCAAGGTACTTTAAATATAATATGGCAAGAATTGAGCTCAGTATCACCTAACAGTCTGACAACCAGTTGTAGATATTTTATGATTTGATCAGAGCTGTAGATATATCATCTGTCTCTTTGCGGCAGTTCCCAGACTGGTACCCTTCTCAACCAAAAAAAAAGAAAAAAAAAGTTTGTGGACCATAAAGAATAAAACTCAGAGACTAACTATTGCAAAGAATTTATACATGCCCCTGGCTTTGTTAGCACACTACACTAGTAAATAAATTAATTTTAGAAGAGTTGATATTACCCATGGCTTCTTATATGTTTGTACATCAGTCATGCCCATTGGCAACCCAATCCCTTAACAGCTTGTTACTGGAGATGTTGTCCCCATCCCTGTCCTAATTATGCCTCTTGACTAGATTGCCTATGCTCCCAAATATTTCTTGAATTGATTCATCTGACGAACTTTCATTGTAAAAGCTTTTCACAATAAAAGTCATTGGTTTCTTTGAGCTGACGTGCTTGCTTCTTTGGACATGTTATACATTCTGTCTTATGATGCACCCACTTGAGTTGCTTCTTGGCTGTCTTTCATTTCTTACCATATGAGATGGATGGATGGAATAATCTGCAGTGGACGAGTTCGTAAGCATCTACTCCATTAGTCTATTGTGGGCAAATTAAAGGTTTCATATAGTTAAATTCATTCTCAAATACATCTGGGCTATCAGCTGAAGAGTTTTCATCTAGAGACCTTCAACCCTTGGAAAGAGTTGAACATATTTCTACAGTCCATGTGAATTTAGCTCCACCTGGAGGCTTCCTACTGTACAGCTTCTTGAGGCACAAGTCCAAAACTCTACCACCTGAAGTTAGCACAAGCAACTGCAAAGAAAATTTGTCACTTTTTTTCTCTACTTTTTACACAATTACCACCAATAACTCTACATTTTAGCTAACAAAATAGTACAAATTGCTATTAACCAATTATCAAAGAAAGGTTAAATTTATAGCTCTAGAAGATATTTCAGAGCATCTGTCTAACCAGAAAAAAATCTTTCAAATGTGCCATCATCCAAAGATAAGGGAAATATAAGGTGGGATGGTTTTCTAATGTCTGGCAATGTATCTGTAATCTTTAAAGTGATGTGTATTAACTTTTGTTGACTCAAAGTTTTAAAAATTCCACTAGCATATAAGGAAAGAATGTCAACAACTGCAAGATAAGGAAAAATTCAATGTTTGCGTATCAGACAAGATTACTATCACAATCAGTAACTAAAGTATTGTTTTCTGCATAATGCAAGTGTGCTGAGCTGGGAAATGGGTGATGGAACAACTTCCCTTGCCCACCTTTAGGGTAAATATTATTAGGAGCATTATCATTTTGGTAAAGGATGGCGATGTGAAGTGAAAACTGTTTTATCATCCTCCTCAGTCTATCTGCATGTTTGGAAGATTTACATTTGTCATAGACAAAGGAATGTGAATCACATAATGCACCATTTCAAAATGTGTTAAAAGCAGGTGAAAAGAGGCATGCTTCTGACTTTGCAGTTTCCAAACTTGGGAAAAATACTGGAGGAGTAGGTGCTGGCACAATATGCAGAAATTGTAATTTTATTAAGAAACATGCCTCATTAATATCAGATGAAAGCTGTACATTATTGCCATTTATATCAAAGCCCTTAACTGTAATATTTACTATATCCAATGGTCCAGGATATTTATTATGTATAGCTGTTATCATTAAATGATGCACTGTTTGCTGTTCTAGAATGAACTTTCCAGAATTCAATTGTTATAATATGTCAACAGCATAATGGATTGTATCCACAGACTTAGTCATTTTACTATGCCATTAAGTAGGCAAATGACTGAGTCAACTGACGAGTCAATAACAGCTTAACATGTCAGTAGGCAGATACAGATAGATTAAAAAGAACTGTCTCAATAACAGGATGAATTAAAAGCCCAGTGCAAAATCTTGAACCTGTCTCCCATTTTGTTATTTTTAGTGAGAAGTTTACATAAGAAAACATAGATAAACAATCATTTATATTAATTGCCTCAATTCTGACAGAAAATCTGCACATTTTCTCTTATTTATTATCAGTATAAAGTGACTGGTCAACCTAGATGTCAGGTCCTGCAACAGCATTGCAGGCAGGGCCAGTGTTAGCATTTTGGGGGCCCCCAGCAAATGTCAAGTTGGGGCACCCTAGGCACTTCCAGTCTAAGTATCATCCTGTCACTGCCACTCCTCCTAGGCAACCTTTTTGTTCATGCTGCAAACTTTAAGAATAGTACACACAGACAAACCTGTAGCTACAGTGCTCTTACACTACAACAGCCCTATCTACTGCACTATGTAGGCCCATCTCACAATGGGACATTCAGAGTTGCTAGAATTTAGTTGCAACAATGATGCATTATAACAACTCTCTGTACATGGCTAGATTTAGGTGAAATAGTGTCCTAGGCACTGACAACTGTTTCAGCCCCCCCTCCCAAACACACACAGACCCTCCAGTTATCTCCTCTATTTCCTCCCAGCTTGGGATCCCCACACCATGCACATTCATTTTTGTCTTCCCTTTCCTCACATTTTTCCTTACTCTTCAGCTTTTTCAAAAAGCCATAATTTTCTATATCCTCTGAAGTACATTTTGAAGTTTTTTGTTTCTTTTTACACAATCTTTTCATCCAAATGATAGCTTGAACAGAAATTATGATTAAGGAAAGAAATTCATTATTACCGTTCAGATTTAGTTTTCCTAGCATCCTTTCAGCACACCTGTCCTGACCAACACAGCACAGTAATAGCACAGTAATAATCCTTTAGGAAATAACTCAATTAAGCCAGTGTCCCCAGAAGCCATATGAGTTATAATTGATCTGGGATGCATTTTAGAGCATTTTCCTAACCTTTTAATCCAGCTCTGGCCTAAACACTAATCATGAATAAGAAAAGAATTTCAGTTTTATTTTTTTTTCTTTCAAGAAAGACATTAAGTTGTGCCCAAGGCATAATGTTCAAATTTGACAACATAGTAGCTGACAATAAACTAGCAAGCCGATTGTGAATATTGCCTATCTCTCTAAACTCCCCCCCCCAAAAAAAAAAAAAAAAAAACAGACAATACCTATGCATTCCAGTTGACCAGGATAAAAAGATTCAAATTGCCAAAGTCATGTATTTCAAGTAACTGCTGACATACATGAGCATGACATGCCTCCTTACTGCTCACCCTTAATCCTCAAAGGCAGCCACATATATACGTGTCTAATGTGTGATTGTGAGAAAAGTGAAAAAAATAACAATTACAGTAATGTATTCTATTTTTGCACCTCAACAGTACACTGGGCCTACACAAGCTACAGTAACTTTCTTTGTACACCTCTGAGGTCTATGAGCAAAGTAAAGGAAACAATGACCACACTGCCCCCAGCCCAAACATAAGCTTTGATGAACTCCAGTGCACACATTTAAGGTTTCACTGCAAAGCAAATTAAAGTAGTAATAACCATATAATTCTCCCACCTCCAAATAACCTACAGCAGCTTTCTGTATAGACAGATCTGAGCAGGGATGGTTTTAGAATGGGTGCAGCTGAGAGAAGAGGCCATTATCAGCTTTATCCTAACAAGGTCATATCATAGCCCCACTCAGGTTAGAAAAGCATAATCAGAAAATTAATACATTTTTTTTCACCACATTTTTACACAACCAGCAACAGCTTTTGTGGGGCCCCAACACAGTAAAGGGTGATTAAGGGAAACCCCTGTTTCCAGTTATACAGTCTAGAGTTGGGGCTACCACACTCCTAGAAGATCTATGTTCTATGCCTTACTTTTGAAATATAATTACTTGCTAGTTGCATTTTTTTCTGATACCCAGAATAATAATGTGCATGTCCTGGCATTACTGGGTGTGTACGTAGATCAAAATCAGTGTTACACACACACACACACACACACACACACACACACACACACACACACACACACACACACACACACACACCTTTAAGTAGTAGCAATACTAGTTTTGTACTTACTTCAGCAAATAGCAACACATTGTGCAACACTGATACTGCCACACCAGATCAGTGACTGCTGTTTAGCAGCTGGGTTGCCAGACGTCCCTATTTGAGCTGGACTGTCCTGGGATCAGCAGCCCAATCCCGAGTCCCTCACTGCTGGTAAAAATTATGGCAAAATAGCCTCTGCTTTGTTTTTTTTTTACTGGCCCGTATACTGGTATACAATCAAAAAAAAAAATCGTAAAACAGAGCTACTTCTGTTTAATGCAGAGCTGCCTGATGTTCCACATTGAACAGAAGATGGTCCACTGTGCGATTTTTTTGATTGGCGCATATGGGCCAATCAATAATCACCAAACACAGAGCTACTTGTGTTTAATGCGGAACTGTGATGTTCTGCATTAAAGACCTTTTAGTTTTTTTTTTTGGTCTTCACTTAGTGTGAAAGACCTTGCCCATCAGAAATCTGGCAACCAGCAGCAGGAGTAAATCACTTTTATCTACCTCATTGAGGAGCAATTGCACACCTCTCACTGGCCCTAATTTCACAGACCTTCCCTGATTTTACCCTCATAATTTTGCTTTGTCTTTCCAAAAAAGTTTGAGTTAATGGTTAGTCATTCAAGACTACAAAGTCAATAAATCCAGATATCAGAGTTTTCTACTTCTAATTGTCCAAAAACTGCATGCTGATACAAAAGCGGTTATTCTATTAACTTTTTAATTCAATTAGAGTAATATTTAAAATGTTTTTCTGATCTTGAGTCTTTATTCTGATATTATTTTTCGCATTGCACAGAATTATTCAGCAAAGAAGTTGAGAGTTATATTATCTGGTGTCCTGCTAGTATGTTATAAAACAACCTGAAAAAGAAAGCCATCCCTGAAGATCAGAAGCATCAGCTCCTTTTAAGATCCAAGCAGTGCAATGAGATTAGTCACTCTGGGCTGCTGATCTCTTTAGTGCTTCCCTTGATCTTGTTCATCATCTACTTTATCCTAAAAGGGGCATATCACAGCCTTGTTGAGGTTAAAGAGCATAATCACAAAATTTATATATTTTTTCGCCTCAATTTTCCCCAACCAGCAGCAGCTTTTGTGGGGCACCCACACAGTCAAGGATGATTAAGGTGGACCCCTGAAGCTGCAGGTAAAACAGGTACCTAACGCTGGCTATGTTGTTAGTTTTAGTGGACAGAATGTCCACCGGCACGGTTTAATTAAGCCAAGAGCACTATGTTAGTGGAAATATATTTAATGAAAATATGAAACCTCTTACTTGATAAAATACTGTTAATAAAACCAGAAAGATCTTTCAATTTTAAAAGAGATATAAATAAGAGCTATTATTACCCACCTGGTTTATTACATATACAAGATTGCTGTACTAGCTTTTGTAGGTTTGAAAGACATTACAAAATATCAAGAACCGCAGGGTTTGCTGGTGCCTTAAACCAGCCATGATTCAATGAAGTCACACCTATTTTGTTTAAGAGATTGTATTTGTGAGGTTGAGATCAAATTGTTTTCTTCTGAGTACCTTAAAACTTGATGTTACGTTGTCTATCTCGCCTTCATTCTTGCTGGATGGGTTCGGCTCCGACTCGGCCAATACTAAAGCTCGAGAGCTAATTCCACCGGCTCGAGGCTCCCCCATATCCCACAATGCTAGGTGGTAACTCCTCAGATCTCGTTTGCCGCTTAGCTGACGAGGTGCTTTTCCAACCGGCTCTGCAGGTTAGTTAATTTTCTAAAGTTCTAGTAAACTTAGACCCCCTTTAAGTTAGTTTTTTCGATAGTAATTAGTTACTTACTTAGTCTGTTAGCACTCCCTTACAATTTTATTCCCTTTTCCAAAATTTTTTCCAAGGGTTATTTCCCTTAGGCCCCTTCCCACCCCTCCTAGTAGTTGGAGTGAGTGTGTTTTTTTCTGTCAGGATCTTTGTTAAATTTAGTTAGTTTAACTTAATTTTTAGTGTAATCAGTGTGTTTGTGTGAGTGATTGCACTAGTGTTGTCTCTTTAGATATGTCTAAAGAATCAAAGGTCTCAGACTTTAAGAAGTGTGACTCGTGCTGTCAAAAGATGTCTCTGACAGACGGTCACACTTCTTGTGTGTATTACCTGGGACCTTTACACCTGCAGGACTCTTGTGCTGTCTGTCACGGTTTCAGCCCTAGAGTCCTGCAGGAACGTAAAAACAAATTAATCTTAAGGGGCTTATTGAAGCCCGAGGGTCCCCCGACTCAGTCTCTGTTGGGGAAACCTTCTAAGCCCTCCAGGCAGTCGGCTCCAGTGTCCGAGCCGTCCTCCAGAGGTTCAAAGACCGTTCATACGGTTCAAACATCGGCACTGGCCAGAGCCGATGATTCTAGACCTGCCACACACACCGTGTCCTTGGCTCCGGCTGGAGCCGAGACAGACAAGTT
Organism: Protopterus annectens; assembly: GCF_019279795.1. Taxonomy (NCBI): domain Eukaryota; kingdom Metazoa; phylum Chordata; order Ceratodontiformes; family Protopteridae; genus Protopterus; species Protopterus annectens. Next base: position 757,820,582 of record NC_056748.1, on the reverse strand, counting down.
GAAGTCGGTTCCAATACTCTTGTTGGAACCGACTTCTAGAAAGAGATCCAGGTCTCCTTCTATCGGCTCCATTCATTCGGCTCCAGCGTCACCGCTCTTGTCTGAACTGAGCCATAGGTCACACTCCTCTAGGTCCTCCAGACTTTCGGACCATGATTTGCAGAGGATGGTGAGTAGACTTCTTAAGTCCAAGGCACTGGCCCAGATGTTACACAGCCCGACTCAACAGTCGATGGCTACTCCTGTTCCATTAGATATTCCTCCTCCGACTCTCTTGAGTTCGGAGCTGGTGCTGCTCGGAGCCGAGACTGTGGGAGCGTCGGAACCAATACCTTTCCTTTTGGTGCCGTTGTCTGCTCCGATTTCCTCCTTGGAGGGATCTTGGTGCCGGACTTCCCTCGTCGGCTCCGAGGGGGTAAGTGGCATCGGACCCTTGTCCGACCCCGCTTTCCCTCTCGGTGCTTCGGTGCTGGTTAGTTCAGCTCCGACATCGGCTTTGGAGCCATCCTTGTCGGTGCCGGGGGAGGTTTTTGGCTCTTTGGAGCGGAGACCTCTGGCCCTGCCTGACAGGGGTGCCTTTGAGGTCATGCGGAGCGTGTTAGAACCTGGTTCTACTCCACAGTCGGCTCCATCAGCCCCTCCCTCAACAGTGCCTGCGGTGATTTCTTCTCACCCCCTTGTTTCGGACCGTAGAGAATCTGTGCCTCAAGTATCCCCAGTGGGAATTTCCTCCTCTTCCGAGGCCTCTCCTGACCTTGTAGGAGATCCCCCTAGGAAGAGACAGTGCAAGAGGAAGCACATTGCCTCCCCTGAGTCTGTCACCTCTGACCCTGATTTGGAGGATTCTGAGGGTTCCCCTCGTACCCCCTCTGAAGATGTGTCCTTTGCAGACATACTAGAAATCTTGAAACAGAGGGGGAATTGGCCAGCCCTTAACCCTTCAGAGGACGAATCAGTGTACCTTGAGGTGTTTGGTTCTCGATCTTCCACCTCCTGGGTGTCCCCTCCCTTTGACCCCCTCATGGAAGTGGTGGCGAGGAAGGCTTGGGCGGCTCCTGAATCGGTGGAACCCACCCCTAGGAGGCGAGCCAAATTTATCACTGCCCCCAAAGACAAAGAGTTTTTGTCCAAAGGTGTCTCTGTGGATGCCCTAGTGGTGGCTGCAGCCACCAAGAAGGAATTAGCGGATCCTTCGGTACCTGTTCATCCTCCTAATAAGGAATCTAGGACCATGGACAGGTACGGTAAGTGGATGTTCTCATCAGTGACCTTTTCTATGCATTTGCTGAATTACCTGTGTCATTTCACTCGTCTCCAAAGGGACTTGCTCAAGGATATGAGTGAAGTGTTGAAGGACCCATCAGCTGTGGGTTTTCAAGATAGGATGAACTCCCAGCTGGCTACCCTTAACTCAGTAGTTAACTCCTCCATGCGCCTGATTTCATACGCGGCTGATGGAGCGAGCAAGGCCGCAGGTACAGGGGTGGCCTTACGCCGCCATGCCTGGATGCGGCTATGTAGCTGTGGACCCTTTCAAGGCGTCCTTCACTAACTCCCCTTTTGATGGATCATCTCTCTTTGGTCCACAAGTGAAGGATACTTTGACAAGGTGTGAGGTAGAAGGTAAGACTCTTTCTGCCGTCTGAGTCTGTTTTTCTACCCCTTCTAGACCCTACCCCAAGGGTCAGAAGGGGGGAAGATGTGGTTCCGCAAACAACCACAGGGTGTCTTACCGGACGCACAGAGTCGTTTCCCCTCTAGAGGCAGAGGGGGGAACAATAGTAATAGATGCCGTCCCAGAGGCAGAGGGGGCCCGCAGAATCAGGGTAGTCGAGAAACCTTCTCTGACAAACCCTTTCAGCACCCCTGAGGGGCTGCCTGACTGTCCACCTTCGGAGGCAGTCGGGGGAAGATTATCTCTGTACCCAAAAGCCTGGCTTTCCCTTACTCAAGACAAGTGGATACAGTCTATCATATCCGAGGGCTACAGAATTCCATTCATTCACATCCCAAAACAATCCAGAAACTCCCTTCCAGACATTCCACCCAGTCAAAGGGAGCAAGCAGCATTAGAAATTGCAAAGCTGCTAGCAAAAAGAGCCATTCAACCAGTTCCAGCAGACCAACAAGGATCCGGAATCTACTCCAAATTCTTTTTGGTTCCAAAGAAGACAGGGGACTGGAGACCCATTTTGGATCTCAGCAACTTGAACAAGTTTGTCAAGAAAACAAAATTTTGGATGGTCACGCTGCAATCCATCCTGCCCTTTCTGGGTCAGGACAACTGGATGTGCTCCTTTGATCTCCAGGATGCGTACTATCACATCAAGATGAACAGACAATCCAGGAGATTTCTCCACTTCAGGCTAGGAGCCAGTCATTTTCAGTTCAGGGCCCTGCCCTTTGGTCTCACTACAGCCCCCCCGAGTGTTCACCAAATGCATGGCAGTGGTCGCCGCTCATTTGAGGGGCCAGGGATTCCAGGTGTTTCTGTACTTAGACGACTGGCTCCTGACTGCCACCGCCAGGCATCTACTTCTCTTAGCCAGAGACTACACTTTATGAACCTGTCAGACTCTAGGCATCTCTGTAAATTAAGAAAAGTCTGTCTTGTCACCTTGTCAGTCTATTACCTTTATAGGCGCAAGATTAGACACAGTCAGTCTGTCAGCCAGACTCACGGAACAAAGAGTAGCAGACATTCACAAGCAGGTTTTTCTTCTATTACAACACAACAGGGTCAAGGTCAGACTGGTGTTGAAAGTCCTAGGGATTATGGCGGCGGCTATTCCTCTCCTCCCCTTAGCCTGCTTCCACATGAGGATTCTTCAATGGATGCTTTTCACTCAGTGGTCTTTTCAACTTCTGCCAATGTCCCACACTATCAGCATAACTCAGTCATGCAGGAATCATCTTTCCTGGTGGGTCACATCTCCCCAACTTCTTCTAGGGAGACCTTTCGTTCCCCCGCCCCCGGCTGCAACTCTGACAATGGACGCCTCCCTGATCGGGTGGGGGGGGCATTACCAGGGCAGGACAGCCCAGGGCACATGGCAGCTGATCGAGTGCCACTTGCACATAAATGTTCTAGAGATGAGAGCAGTGCTTTTAGCATTGCAAGCCCTTCAGGACTCTCTTCCCAAGGGAACTATAGCAATTCAGACGGACAATATGTCCGTAGTGTGGTACATCAACAAACATGGCGGGACCAAATCTTACCCCTTATGTCGAGAAGCACTCAGACTGTGGCAATGGGTGATCTCTTCTCAGCGCTTCCTGATAGCAACGCACATTCCCGGCAAGTCCAATGTGATAGCAGACAGATTGAGCAGGGCAATTCTCATGCCTCACGAGTGGTCTCTGAAGAAATCAGTATTGGAAGAAGTTTTTCGAACTTGGGGCCAACCTTGCTGCGATCTTTTTGCCACTCCCCAAAACAGCAAGTGTCCTGATTTCTTCACCCTCTTTCCCCTACCAGGTCATCCCATTAGAGACGCTCTAGTTCACGATTGGCCTCCGGGACTCCTGTATGCCTTTCCCCCTTCCCACTGATACCTCAGCTGATTCGGAAAGCCATCGCTCTGAAGGCCTCAATGATCCTCATTGCCCCTTATTGGCCTCGACAGGTTTGGTTTCCTTTTCTTCACTGTTACCTTTTGGTGCAACCGTGGCATCTGGACCCAGTTCCAGATCTCTTGACCCATCAATCAGGTCAGCTGCACCAATCCCTTTCTTCTCTGAACCTCACAGCATGGTTCCTCCAATTCCAACCTTAGCCAGGCTTCCCTTAATATCTCACTCAGTTAGAGATATTTTGATAGCTTCTCATAAGTCTTCTACCCGGAAGATTTATAGCAGCAAATGGAAACGTTTCTCCTTGTGGGCAGTGTCCAGGGAAATAAATCCTTTTACTGCACCTATTCAGTCCATTCTGGATTTCCTAGCTGAACTTTTCCAAGCAGGCTCTTCTCCTTCTACTATCAGAGTTCAATTGGCGGCTATATCTAATTTTCATGTGGGGGTCTCAGAGTCTACTATTATGTCTCACAAACTCTGTAAAGCCTTTTTGAATGGAGTTTTTCTTCCTAAGCCCCCTATCAAAGATCCACCTCCTCCTTCAGATCTGAACTTGGTTCTAGCATCATTGATTCTACCCCCCTTTGAACCTGCGGCTTCATGTTCTATGAAGTTGTTGTCTTGGAAAACGCTTTTTCTAATAGCCATCACTTCAGCTAGAAGGATATCAGAACTCCATGCTCTATGCTGTCGTCCCCCGTATTTACTTTTTCACAAAGATAGAGTATCCTTGCGTACCAATCCATCCTTTTTGCCCAAAGTGTCCTCTCAAGCAAATCTGAATCAAACTATTGATCTCCCAGTTTTTTTCCCCAACCATGGTAACAGGTCAGAACAGAAACTGCACTGTTTAGATGTTCATCGCCAACTTAGGTATTATTTAGACAGGACTAAACAGTTTAGAAAATCAGACCAACTGTTTATTTCATATGCAGAAGGCAAGATGGGCCTTCCAGTCACTAAAGTGTCACTTTCTAGATGGCTTACTTCTACGATTACCTTTATTTATGAGATCAGGCACCAACAATTGCCCTCGAAGCCTAGAGCTCATTCTACTAGGGCCTTAGCCACATCCATAGCCTTTCAGGATAGGCTTCCTATTGATTCTATTTGTTTAGCAGCCACCTGGGCTTCCCCTCATACCTTCATTTCTCATTACAAGTTGGACATAGCCTCCAGAGACCGTGCCAACTTTGGTTCCACTGTTCTCAAGATTCTGTTCCGTTAGGCCACCCAGGACAAGGTGCTAGGGACGCGGTCCCATCCAGTAAGAATGAAGGCGAGATAGACAACTTAACATTAAGAAGTTATGTACCTACCATAACATTCCATGTTAGTTGTCTTCTTCTCGCCTTCTTTCTTGTGTCCCACCCTCCTTCCCCCTAGCCTGGACAGACCTAGAGGAGATTGTCTTGTGACCTTTCAATCCTTTCTCCCACACTCTACCACCTCTATATTTTTCTTCTGTTAGGTTTAGGACACCTCACAGTCAGCCCTATAGAGGTGGGTTACCCTTCTCCATGTTATGGAGTTTTTTCTTGCTTGGCCTAGCTTTCAAAAGAGATATGAGGAGTTACCGCCTAGCATTGTGGGATATGAGGGAGCCTCGAGCCTGTGGAATTAGCTCTCGAGCTTTAGTATTGGCCGAGTCGGAGCTGAGGATCGGCTCCGAACCCATCCAGCAAGAAAGAAGGCGAGAAGAAGACAACTAACATGGAACGTTATGGTAGGTACATAACTTCTTATTTTTGCATCATAGCATAACATGAGATGGATGACATTTCCCAAGGGCAGGCAGCATTAACATTAGCAGGACATCCTGATACTTTCATTGCTGGTGTCATGTCAGTGCAGATAAAAGTGTTGGTATCTTCAGGTTTACTATTTAGTAGCTTGACCGTGACCTCAAAAGAATGAGTACAGTAGCACACAGTGTATAAACTTTCCAGTGTTTCATACTAACTTTATTGCTTATATTTTTCATTGCATTTACACATTTCTGACCATTACAAATAAAACACACTGCAAGTTTTAAACTAACAAAATACAGCATACTTGAAATGCTACTTCAACTAATCTTTTTCATTACTAAAGTGTTTAATGTGATCTCTGTCATTGTAGTACAAATCAGAAGACAAATCTAGTTAACTATCATACAATGGTCATTCTCTATCATCACAACCTGTGGGGTCCATTGTGTGCATACTTCTAGTCTGATTTCCCAATAAATACTGATGAAACATTAATGTAAATCATGTTGGTTGATGTCCCTTTATTGCACATGGAAAGGCATCCACGTTGTAAATAGTTGTATATATTGTAAATAATGTCTAAGAACATACCCCCTTACATTTCTCAGGTCAGTCATAAATCTGAAATAAATATGTTTCTTGAATCATCACTCACCCTTGTAAGTAAAATAAATTATTTACTTCAGTTGTTTTTATAAGGGGCATTTGCATCAATATCTGTCCCTATATGTTTTTTTTTATAGAGCAATCCTGCGTGTTTGGGATAGCACTTAATCCATTCTACTGTTATATGTTTTATTATTAACACATCTGTTTAGATAGCAAGTTTTTTTTCTCTCTCCGTAAACATAGTATTATGACAGTTTTGTTATATGTCTGGTTTGTCTTAAATTCTAAAAAATCAATAAAAAACTATATTTGAAAAAAAAATCATCACCAAAGAAGGAAAGTATAGTTTAAAATGGGCAACCATATGTAGACTCATTATTACAAGTTCCAGAATAATAAAACCAAATGTGCAAACATGACCATTTGAACATAGCATGTCTGAAATTGCTGTTGGAGATTTCTCTGAGGTATGGCAAAACTAGAATTGGTGCATGTAAATAGTAGGGATGTGGGTATAGTACTTTTCATGGGGGGTGTAATAGTGCTTGTTCCATTGCAAAAATCATCTTTAAATAAGAGCAGTGATTGTCAGCATTTGCTGTTCTACTACACTTTTGTAATACTTTCTCATAATTCCGGAACTCACTGTTATGAGTCTTAGAATTACAATAAAGACCCTTTAAATTAAAAGAATTCTGAAACAGCCTGGGGCCCAAATCTAAAATATCCTTGTACCGGATTGTCATTATTTCTCAAGTAATCAGGTCTTAAACCTTCAATGAAGTGATATGACAAATACCAGTATTTATGACTGCGAAACATATTGGTTATGTCTAGGTCCTGAAATCAATGAAAACATTCATATGTAATTTCAAAAATATCTTCCATTTGTAGAACCTTCAGTTTATAGAAGATTGATATATCTAAATCATATTTGAAAGAAACATGATTTTTAAAGTTACATTATTCAAGCTAAACAAATACTACAAATTGCACCTCATGGCAGCCCGTGTTGGCTCTATTAGCGTGGATCACTTTCAGTTTGGTTACTTCTGCATTCTCTCAATCTTCAAGCCAACGTCAGAATTATTCCTTTAAAGCTATAGGATTATTGATTCAGGTATTTGTAAAGCTCATGACCTAATTTGCCTTCATGAAACATAACTGATATAGTAAAGAGCAGTATCAGGGTCAAATGGGATCCTAGGTAGGGTAACAGAACAGGGTCCCCTGTGCATGTCCCCACCTCCAGCATTCCAAACACTTTCTGGCATTCCTGCCTAGCGGCCACTTCAATGTTGCATTACTTGCCTCTCACTCCCACATTACCATAAAACATGGTTCAAACTTGTCGGTGTGCAGACTATTTTCTTCTTTTTACTTCTACGATTATAGGTGTTTAGGTTTAATTTAAAATTATTATTTCAAATTGTATAGCAGACATAGTGATAGCTATTTGCTGAACAAAGCAATACGGTCTCATAATGAAAACCGACTTAACATGAGCAACAGTAATCTTCTCTATCCTTGAAACTCACACTCATTGGAACTGCATTGAAACCCACATTCCTAGAGAATACATCTGGCCAGTGGTGGATTAAATGTACCTTTGGGCTGTTTTCAATCCATGAACCCCCTACACACACTTTTAGGACCACACATAAATGCATGTGTTTTTGATACAACTTCCTGATTGTATTAAATTGTATTCTTTGTTTAATATATCACCACTTGTTAGAGCGTGTCTTACATTTGTAGTTTAATATTTTTCTAATACACAGTGAAATAAAAAAAGAAAAACAATGAACCAATAATGACAGGGCTACCCATTTCAGAACATTTCAACCATAAAAAGCCAGTCAAACTGCTGTCATAATAGTCCACCAATAACAGTCAATATGCACAATCTCTGTTAAAATAAAAGCATTCTTAATAATTCCACATTAGAAAGAACCCTATCTTACTTTGCATTTCAGTGCCTCATCCTCAAATACAGTGCCCATTGCCCTGGAAGAATAACATTTCTTGTGTTACTTAAAAAAAATGAGCATTGGTGATATGCAAAGCGGAATGGCTGACAAACAAACAACAGGTTCATACTGAGTAGGCATCTCATCCAAAGGAAGATATACTCAGGAGTGCACCCCCCCCCCCCCCGCCATGCTGCACAATAGCATCAGCAGTTGATATACCTAGTGGCAGAAGAAAACCCACAGCCTTCTGCACCAAAGACAAATATGCTATCAGTTGCACTAGTGACACTGACTAGCACAACTATAACATTCTAACAGTTATAGGCTGAAATCTTCAGGGATTTACAAAATAAATTATATATATATATGTAAAGGAGACCTGGCAGCTGGTGTGGGAGTTTAAGGCACTGACTTAACAATTACCAAGGCTCAGAGTTTAATTCTGAGCAAAGTCACTCAACTAGACAGTCACCCTAATGGGCAGTTTACAGAGATACACTTTTGGCAGGGTCATTGTGGCTTTAGTCCTGCACCATGCTGGATGGCCATTTAATCTCCCATGCTATAGTCCTAAATCAACCTACATGGATGTACTGTAGACGTACACCTCTAGAGATATGAAATCTCCCACGGTATTAGCTCCATGTTGGTTGGCCATCAAATCTCCAACACTGCAGTCTTAAATCGGCTTACATGGATGTGCTGTAGTCCTGGTCTACTATCAATATAAAATATCTTGTGGTACTAACTTACAGGTAATGTCTGTGTTAAAACATTATCATAGAGATTTCTGGAGTTTACTGTTCTACTTTACAGAAGTTGAATTATCTTACAATGTCCTGAAGCATTCCTGTGTTCTTCTATAAGGTCTAACATGAGGTCTTAAAACTCCCTAGTTTTTACAAATGACTTTGGACTTTCTATTTTATTTATCATCCCCTCAAGCCTATGCATGCCCCCCCCAACCAACTCAGGCCCTAGGCAACTGCCTATGTTGCCTAGGGTTGAATCTGGTCCGGATATAGTCCCATAATTTATGAAGAAGTTTAATGAAGGATGCCTGCTAATTGTAAGGGGAAGATTTTAATATCTGACACTTTTCTTTACTATTGTCAACTACTTTTAATATTGAAGTCCCAGTTGTGGTGTTAGCCCAACCCACTGTGAGTTCCAAGCATAGACTTTCAAATAGAACTGTATTAGACAGTACCTTATAGATTAGGCGGAGATGTCCTTAAACCATCCCATAATAAATGAATGTAACAGTAATTTCTGAAGTAATAAGTATACATTCTATAAAGCACTCATATGAGTGCCAAGACAATTTTATGGCAACTCACTTAGTCAACTAACATAAAATTGCCATAGTGGCTAACAGTAGCCCAATCTTCTGGTCAAATCTCAAAACATAATTTTATTTATTTATTACATTTGTTAACTGGAAAAAGTCTGATTGGGCCAGGAGCCCATTATCAGTGGAGGCCTAGAGAGAAAAGCTCCAGAAAAACAGTACACTACAATACCAAACACAGTACAAATATACATATGAGTATTTACACATGAATAATAAAACATGCAAATTATGTTACAAGCTTATTTAAAGAGCATGAAAAATGATGGTACAATACAAAAACATATTACTTACATAGAATGTTACACATGAAAATAGTGGGTTGAATACTGCAAAGTTAAACAAAATACAACTTTAGATACAGAGTATTCTCAGGGGTGCCAACACCTTTTTAAGAGGTGGATCAGGGGAGAGAAATTATGGTAAGAGGATGCAAACTTTTGTAGAGTGGAAACAGGAGGGATAGGATAAGAGTACTTAGCCTAGAGTGTGACAGGAGCAGAGCCAATGAGTAGCTAGGTAGTTATGTAGTAGTAGTTTGAACTCATGAGGGTGTGGATTTTTAGTGACAGTTTGAGGGAGGGCATTTCAGAGTTTGGTAATTTTGCTGGAGTAGAGACTGTCACCATGATAGTTGCAGGAGTGGGTGACCTTCAGCATAAGTTTATTGGAGGATATGAGGGGCCTAGGATTGTGACTAGGCTGGACAATATTGGATTGAGCAGGACAGTTTGTGGGTTGGTGGATTAACTTGTGGGTCATAGTAAGTTGGTTGAGAGATAAAAGGTTTGGGAGTTCTAGCTAGTTAGCTGAGAAAGCACAGTACAGTGGTGAGTCCTGTGTGGGGCATTTGTGGAAAACTTGGCAATTTTGTTATAACAAGATTCTAGATGATTTAGGTCAGTCTTTTGAAGGTTAGTGAGAATATGAGATCCATAGAAGAGGGAAGAAAGAAGGTGAGATCCGGCAGTGGCAAGCCTGACGTTGTGGGTAAGATATGGACTGGCCCTGTATAAGGTGCCACGCTTGATGTGCACTTTTTTGATTGTCAAAAAGACATGTTTTTCAAAAATTAGATTCTCATCAATAGTGATACCTAGGAGTTTAGTATGGGTTGTGGGTTCAATTTTGGTTCCGTTTGAAGAGAGGATTGACAGAGAGGTTTGATATGGTTTGGATTTTTTATGTTTGAAGATTATTAATTTAGATGTTGAATGGTGTTAAAAGTGATTAGGGCAGTTGCAGTACTAAGTTTAGGTCTGACGCCATGTTGTGAATTGGATAAGAGATTGTTATTATGGAAATGGTTAAGGAGTTGTTTGTGGATAACATTTTTCTAAGATTTTGGCTAGTGGGGAAAGAATGCCTATAGGGCAGAAGTTGGTTTGGTCTTTGGAAGGACCACCTTTGTGGAGAGGGATAATATGGGATATTTTCCAGAGAAGTGGGACATAGTGTTCAGCGACTGAGTGATTAATCAAGCTTGATATGGGGTAGGCAATAGATGGGACTGCGATATTTAGAAATTTGTTGAGAAGCTGATCTACTGCCAGACAGCAGGGTTTTAGTTTAGCAAAGAGTGATTTTATGGAGCTTGTATAAATGAAAGCGAAGGAGAAATTGTTAGGATTATCAAGGGTAGGGGTGGGAAGAGTGAGGGGTGTATTTATTATGCTGCCCAGTAGAAAGGTTATGGACTTTATGAAGTGGGTGTTGATTTGAGTTGTGATGGGATCAGACTTGTTTGTTGTTAATGGGGTTGGGGTAGGGGTGTGACCAGGGCATAGGAGATAGATTTTTCCCAGAATTTTCAGGGGTTGTTAAGGTGTTGTTGCTGCATGTTAGGAAGTATGGCTGCTTGTCTTTGATTTGTTTTTTTGCTTGATTTTGCAGCTGTTTATAAGTAGTGTGATTAGATCTGTTTTTGGTGCAATGGTAAGCTGAACAGGCTCTATCCCTTTGTTTGAGTAAAAGTTTAATTTCAGTGGTTAACCAGGGCAGAGACATGGATTTTGAGCAAACTTTCCTAGTTGGAGCTTGATTATTGAGTATTTTAAGCATGGCTGAGTTGAAAAATTGAACTGCTACTTCTAGCTAAAGGTACTTAAGTGGGGAACAATCGCAGTGTTGGAGAATTTGGTTAAAAGTTGTGGGTGAGAAGGTTTTTTTTTGTAACAGATGTATTTGTAGGAGATATTGTGTGTGTGTACACATTTTCTGTATAGAAAGGTAGGCAAGTTGTCACTAAGAGAGTCTGGGAGGCAACCTAATGTGTAACTTAGGTTGTTGGTTAGTATCCAGTATAATGCAGACTGCCTATTGGTATGTTTGTTAATGCGAGTTGAACAATTTATGGTCTGGGTGAAATTGTAGAGATTAAGGAAATTAGATGGGTTTTTGGATGTGCAGGTTTGCAAATCAAGGTTGAAATCACCCAGAATTGTTTCCTGGTTGAAATTGTTGGAAGCCCAAGAAAAAGCAGCTCTTCAATGATGGGTAGGTTGTTGCCTTGGGGGAGGTAACAAACTATGATATTGTTTTGTTGGGATTTATTATAAGGCATGTAGTTACAGTCTCAGAGCTGGGTAGCACTGTAGTTGTTCGACTTTAAGGTTGTCTTTAAATAGTACAGCTACTCCACCACCTCTTTTGTTTAGTCTGTCTAGTCTAATAATGTTATATCCATTTGGGGTAATCTCATTGTCCTTGATGTGGGGCTTTAGCCAGGTTTCTGTTACTATTGCTATGTCAGGTATCGTAATGAAGTTCATGATGATGCCAGCATAAGTCACAATAAATTTCATGGGAGCTAGTTAGATTGCAAGTTTAATACAGGGCTTAGAACACATTAATGAAAATTATTCCATATACACCATCAACACCAGGGGGTGACTAAATGCATTACTACCCATTTGTTGTCAACAGAATGACATACTATACAAGGCAAATTCAAATGAAAAATTAGTATGAGTCCTTTGCACATAATGCAAGCTTTGTGCCTGCATCCCTTGGTAAAACTTCATTTTTTTCTATTGTGTTTGAGAGGAAATGTAGCAAAAAAGTCAGTTTTTATTGAAAAAACATAAATAGTCAACAAAAGTTATATTAAAAACTAATTAATATGTAATGCTTTTTAACAAGTACCCAAAAATAACATAAGTACAGTTGTGATATGTCAAAAGAACCAGAAATTACTATGTAAACAAGATCTGACAGCCAAAAATGGTGAACAAATCACAGGAAGCTACTAGGCTATTGGCCCTAAGACCCTTACAAGCCTAGCCCAGAATTTAGCCTATGTTCTGACACGTCAGCACCTGATGACCCTGTCCAGCAAGGAAACAGGTAGAATCCCATGGGTGTAGTTTCTGTTCCCCATACAGTTATCCAGGTTATGTTTACAAAGGGTTAATGAGGAACTTTGCTTGACATAGAGTCTATTACACAGAAGGGGGAGTCTCTGGGACAAACATCTGTCCCACCAAGTCCAACTGATGTCACAGACCAGGTTGAGGTCACAAATGCAGGTTACTCAAGTGGAGCTTGATTTGCAGATGTGCAGCAATCCCATTCAATGCACGTTCTGAGATTGCTTTGTATGCCAGACACAAGTCACCTCTAAGGAGATTAAGTAGAGGGATGGGCTTTTAGCCTATCTGTGTAGGGTAGATGTTTGAGGCCATGTATTCTCCTGGAGAGTAACCTCTGTGGTCTCTTCATTTGCTGCATGTGCTTTGTGAGGTATATGCCAAAAGGGGCATCATACTCAATAATGGGTCTTATAAGGGAAGAATACAGGGATGTTATGACCTCCTTATCCCTGGATGAGATACCCTTCCTAATGAGGTGGGCCACATAGAAAGCTTTTCATACAACAAAGGCAATAGGGTGGTTAAAAGTCTAAACTTGTGAGCCCAAGTCCCTCATGACTGATTGCATACTTAGGACATTGTTATTAATGTGATAATTGGCATTCAGTTTGAGGCCATGTTTCTGGTACCATTTATTTGTTTGATGACACCACCCAGCTTGCAGTCATCTGCAATCTTGGTCAGTCAAACCCACTGGTTTTGGCCTGCACCTCAGAAAATTATATCCCAAACAACAGAGGCCCCAAGACTGATCCCTGGGATACACTGCTTGTTAAAGGTCTACTGCATTTTAACTAGGACAGATTGATGCCTAGCTGAGAAAGTCTATCTGTTATACCCAAGTGGGGAATAGTATTGAAGTCTTTGGCCAGGTCAAGGTAGGTGGTGTGCACCATCTTCCCCTTGTCCATGGCTTTGATGACTGTCTCAAAGAAGTTGACCAAATTTAACAGGCATGACCTCTCCTTGACAGAACTAAACTGTGTGGGATCAAGTGTTTGGAGTCCTTGTTAATGAGGTCCATGATAATCTGTTCCATGGTCTTTCAGATCAGACTAGTTAGACTGATGGGTCTGTAACTTTTGGGATTGGTGGACGCACCACCTTTGTGGAAGGGGATGACATTAACTGTCCTCCTGTCGGATTGGACAAAGCTGGTACTCGGCTTTGGATGAATAGGGTGCCTAATAGTGCTGCAAGTTTCTGCCTGAGTTCATGTAGGATACAGCCTAGGATGTTATTGGGTCCCATAGAGGCTGTATATTTTGCCTTTGAGGAGATAGTGATGACTTGCTTCCTAGAGATAAGGGTAGGGGACAGGTGCTGGGGATGTCCTGATTTACTGATGGGAGGGACAGAGGGGTGACATTTTAACTGAACCTGTCTGACTGCAGGTTAGCTATATCTATGGCATTTGTGTACGTGGTGTCCTTGACCATCAGTTCTAAGCAGATGTGAGTGCTTCCTTTGAGGTTGTGGACATATGTGAAGAAGGCCTTATGATTGTCTTTAGCAGATTTGGCTAGTTTAGACTCAATGTTTGCTGTGGAAGATTTCACTAGTGCTCTTATTTGCTTTTTCTGGCTAAGGAGTGACTACTTCCAATTAGGCACCTGTTTCTTCTTGGTCCTGGACAGCATTTTTTCCTTTTATTATAGAGTTTATTTATTGCAGATGTCCAACAGATAGGTTTACTCTCCTTTAAGGAGGATACTTTTGTCATGTCAGGTATTCCTGATTCCATGCAGCTATATAAATGCCCGTATATTATTTTGGTGCAGGTTTGGACTTTTGTGCCAGTTCCTATGGAGGGTGAGGGAGTTGTGAACCTGTTTACACTTTCCCTCAGGAGGTTCTAATCAGCTTTGGAGAAGATTTTTTTTGTTTGACCCTGGCTGGGGGGGGGGGGGGGGTTGTCGGGGGAGATGGTGACTTCAAAAGTGACTGCTTTGTGGTTGGATAGTACAAGAAAGGATGACACTGTATTGATGTTGCAGTAGTTTAATACCAAGTCCAAGATATTATTAACTCTGTGGGGGTTGCGACTAGCCATGGCATCTGCACTGACGAAATCAAGGAATCTTTGGGCATTTGTGTTTTTGCATTAGTAGTTCTTCCAGTCTATGGCTGGATAGTTAAAGTCACCAAGGATCAGGGTAAAGGGTTGAATCTTGATTGATTCGAAGAGGTCCAGATAGCTGAAGTGGGCACCTTGAGTCTAAGTTGGGGGCCTGTAACTAGCTATGATATGAATAGGGGACTTGTCAATGGTTAACTGCACCTAGATTGTCTCCCGTGCATCATAGTCTCTGACCAGCTTGCACATGTGTATGTCATATATATATATATATATATATATATATATATATATATATATATATATATATATATACATATTGAAACTCCACCTCCTTTGGCTTTGCTGCCACAGTTTGGGGTCTGAATGTACAATAGGATGAGTAACCTGGTATGGCTGGGGTGCTCTCTGCAGCTTTGAACCAGGTTTATGTGACTACACAAATATCAGCATCTTCCAGGGTTAGTAATGCTTGCAATGAGTTCAGTTTCATGTTTAGACTCCTAGCATTTAGCAGCATGACCTTTAATTTGTGTTTTGATGAAATTTTCATGTTAGTAGTTTTGACCTCATGGCATTGCATAAGAAAGGCATTATGGGGGATGCAAAAGCCTTTGCCAGAAGCCTGAAGCCCAAAAGGAAACAGATGCAGGCCATTTCTGGCAAAGCATCATGGTGTTTAGATGTCTTCCCAGGTTGTCAGGTACTATATCCCCTTAGAATGGCACCATAAACTAAGCCAATTGTTAAAGGCAATCATTTTCTGTTTGTATTGAGGAGTCATTCTGGGGGATGGTAGAACGCTCCTTAAGGGTAGGGACATACCTGCCTGGGACACATATTCAGTGAGTTCAATCATGTCTCTCTTCATATAGTCCAAAGAGGAACATCTCAAGTCATTCATGCCAAGATGGACTATGACAGATCATAACAGTACTTGTTGAGAAACTTGAGTGCATGTGTAATATAGCAGATCATGGCACCTGACAAACAACTAACAGTGACTTTCTCGTTATCCAACCTAATGAGGGGCACATTTATGTGTCCCACAATGGAGTCTACTATGACTAATATGTTAGGTTTATGTTTAGGCCTTAGTGGCTGTGAGACACAGGTGTGTGGTCTATGTTTGGTGGGTGGTGTGGTGGGCTGTGGAGTTCATGTGTGATTTTGCCTTGGAAGTCTCTCATGTTTGAGTATGTTTTTGTTGAGGACATCTGCATATGTGGGTTTGTGTGTTGTGTAGGTGGTGGGTGGTGTTTGAGGTGTGGTATTTGCATTGACAACCTTCTCAGTGCCAGATATACTGGCTTGTAAGGGAGACAGCATAGTCTCTAAGTTCTTAATGTAATTGCATCCCTCACAAATTGTGTTCTTAGGTGGTAGTAGCAGAGGGTTGTCCATGTACATGAGGCAGTTTCTATTCTGTCTAAGGATGACCATATCAACCAGACTGGGAGGAGAAACCGTAGGAAATTGCCCACCATATTTCTCAGAATCTGAGGGAGAGAGGCCAGAGAGAGCTAAGGGGGCAAAGGGTAGAAGGCTTAAAATGAGTACTACTAAGTGATCACACTCATGCTACTAAGGAAAATGTTTAGCTTGAATACCTCACAATGGGTTAAACAGTGCAGATGTGGTATGCACTGAGCACACTAGGGACATACCTGCCTGGGGCACAACTGCAGGGTTTAAATATCAAAACAAATAGCAGGTTCTTGTAACACAGAAATTTAGCCAAACCTGCTAGCACATGCTCTCTTTACCAATCAGCTTGTGCAGACAAGGTCCAGGCAGCCCCTAATACTCTCACTAGAATAGAAGATAGGCCTCTACGAACACAAGATAGCTGCTAGAAACACAGAAGGCAAACACGAGATGGCTGCCAGAAACACAGAAGGCAAAAACAAACAGCTCTAGATGCAGCAAACCTGTATCCAGCCTATGCTACTCAATTTAAGGGTTAAGAACACAGTAAAACTCACAGAAAAGCACAGATTAACCACTTACAGACAAAAACAGAACTCCCAAACAACATTTAGCAATGTGTAAATGGAAAATACACATCTCAATTAAATTAGTTGTTATCCAGTTATTAAATGGCAATTCAGCAGATTAACAAGAGTATGTGGACCATGCAACAGACCACTGCAGGAAATAGGAATGCTCACCATTTCTGTAGAGGACAGCAATACATTTGAAAAATCATCTTGAGGAAGATTATAAATGTAAATTGTTTTATGATATATGACAGGTGTTTTGGATCATTCTTGGAAGACTGCAAATTGTATTCCTTTCTCTTTCTTACCTGATGATTTCTGTCTATGCTTTTACTATAGCTATTTTAGTTACCTTGATTTAATCATGCAGGAACTATAGATATATATATATATATATATATATATATATATATATATATATATATATATATATATATATATATATTTACACACACATATATATATATATATATATATATATATATATATATATATGTATATGTATGTGCATATGTATATATATATATATATATATATATATATATATATATATATGTATATATGTATAAGTATATATATATATATATATATATATATATATATATATATATATATATATATGTATATATAAAGCATTGTCATCTAATAGCAAGAGGTTTGATTCTCAGCTGGGGTGCCTTCTGTGTGGAGTCTGCATGTCCTCCCTGTGTTCTTGTGGGTTTCCTCCCATATACCAAAGACATGTAGGTGAACTGAAAACTCTATCTTGGCCATAGGTGTGAGCATGCATGTGTATGTGGGTGTGAATTTAAAGAACAGCAGCAGCAGAGCTAGCTATCCAGTGGTATGAACCATAGCTCTACCTGATGGTCACTGTTGAAGTGACACCTTGGCCCCTTGTGCAAAAATGGGAGAAAGGGGTTGTGTATGGATGGATATATATATATATATATATATATATAGTTTCATTGGCTCTAGTCAGAGATGACAAATTATACTGCATGTGAGTGAGGTCCTACCTTTAGCGAATGTTCTATAACCAATTTTAACCATAATGAAAAGAAATGTTGGCAAAATTTCATAAGCTTAATTTACCTAATTTTTATTAAGCCATATTTATCTAGCCTATGAAAACTACAGTTGTATAACTTTTTATGCCTTTTATTGTTCATTGGAGCTTTTCTCCCCAGGCCCCCACTGAAAATGGGCCCTTCTTGGCCCAGTGGACTTCCCCGGTTATCAAACTGAAATAAATAAATAAACAGAAAATATGTATTGAGTGGCTGACCAACACATAACTTAAATACTATGGTGACCAGCTGGTTTACCAGATTTCTTAGTACTCATTTATGTCTCTAATACCACATTAGCTGGAGTGCTTGTTTGGCTTGCTTGCTGTACTCTGCCTGCATTTTATTTTTGCCACCCAGCCACCCACCCAAATGTTGCTCTGTTCTTAAACTTGTTGGCTTTTGAGTTGTCTGCCCCCACTATAAATCTGATTTTGGACACTCCTCCCAGTCCCATCTCATCTCCTCATTCTACTGAGTATGGAGAGATCAGTTGGGAAGGTCCACCCCCTTTGTTTCTTAACCTTGAATTATCTTCTGTTTCCTCCCTTTACACTTAACTTAAAAAAATTGCACTTTATTAAGCAGCTTTTACTGTATTGTTGTTTCTTCCTATTTTATTACTTTATTTTGCTTTTGCTGCTTGTTTTTAAAAGTGTTCAGTTGCATTTATTGTGCTGCATTTATTGGTGCTTTTTAGTAGCACGATTAAATTGTAACTGTTATTCTAAACCTCAGTGTTGGTTTACGCATTTGGGCTTCAGACCAGTTATTTTACATTAAGAAGTTTTGTGGTCTACACTCTTGTAGGAGGAGTTGTAACCTCTGCCCTTCTGAGCTGGCTGTGAATTTCTGTTGAAGACTTACTGCTGCTGTTGTTTTAAATGTTTTTGTTCTGGTTTAAGCACTTGGGCTCCAAACCAGTTACTGTACATTAGGAAGATTTGTGGTCTGGACTCTTGTGGCAGGAGAGGATAGACTAAACCTTCTAAGCTGGGAATTGCTGGTTGAAGGCTTATTGTGTCTGTAATTCTGAAACTGTCTTAGTTCTGGTTTAAGCACTTGGGCACCAAGCCACTGTTTTTACATTTGGAAGGTTTGTGGTCTAGACTCTTGTGGCAGGAGAGAGAGAAGCATATGCCCTTCTAAGATTGAAATTGATGATGAAGGCTTATTTACCTGTTTTTTAAGTGTATTTGTTCTGGTTTAAGCAATTGGGCTTCAAACTAGTTACTTTACATTAGGAAGACTTGTGGTCTAGACTCTTGTGGCAGGAGAGGATAGATGACACCTTCTAAGTTGGGAATTGCTGGTTGAAGGCTTATTGTTTCTGCTATTCTGGAAGTGTCTAATTTCTGGTTTATGCACATGGGTTCCAGACCAGTTACTTTACACAAGGAAGGTTTGTAGTCTACACTCTTGTGGGAGTATTCTACTGAACGGCTGCTTTATTTAAACTGTTTTTTTTTTGTTTTTTTTGCTGTTGTGACTATGAATTTCTGCACTTTGAATTTTTAGTATTTCTGCAATTTATAGCATAGGCTAGATACAGGCTTCCGTAATCTAGACTGTATGGTATCATTTGAGAAGTAAAACCAGCCATACAACATTAATAAGGCCCCTTGCACCCTTGTGGCAGAAGTGTGCATCCAAGGACCTATTTTAGTTAGGGATTGTTGGAATCCTCCTCCATTGTTTTCGGGAAGGGTCATACCCATATTAACATATCTGAGTATGGCAATCGACCTATAAGAATTAACCTGGGTATGTTCAGATGTGTAGGTGCTCATACTATAAATACATCAACACAGGTGACAGATTCATGATCAAAGGAAAGTGCTGCAGGCTGTCCTGTACTGCAGACTATGAAGGCAAGAAAATTGTGCATATTTCACTTTGCCAACAATGTGAATGTTACTATATTGGCAAAACTGAAAGGAAACTCTGTAAAAGGATATACATGCGAGCACTTATATAAGATAAAAAATGTAAAATTACTAATGCATTATATAAACATGTTCATGAACATCCCAGTCATACATTTATATTTACAGTCTTAGAACATGTTAAAAAGGATTCAAAAGGTGGGCCATGGAAAATAAGACTGGAAGTCAGGCAAATTTATTGGCAAATTCACTGGAATGCATACTGTTGGCCAAGATTAAATGAACAAGCAACTATTTTACCTATGCTAAAACTCAAAGCACTTAGTAAATGGGTAGTTTTATAATAGTTTGTGTGTGTGTGTGTGTATATATATATATATATATATATATATATATATATATATATATATATATATATATATATATATATATATATATGTATGTTATCTATGGTGTGTTAATTGTAATGATGGTATTTCACACAATATTTTATGTACTATTGTGTTATTTACTAGAACAGGTTTGTTTATATTAGAATATAAGCAAGAAATGTCTTAGTAATAGACTGGCTTTTTCAGAGGTGTGCCATTTTTCAAGGGATATGATTAGTTGATGCATTTTTAAGCACTCTTTTATCTATGAATGTGGAATACTGATAAATGCTTTTTTATAGTCTATCCATGCCATACTGACATTCTTCCCTTTTTAAAGTTCTCCATTATGACTTTATCATCAAATGATCCTTTGTTCCATATGACTTTCTTTTATTGCCTATTTGTTCTATTGCCATGATTGAGTTTTCTTCTAAATGACTATAAACTCTGTCGGCATCACTTCCAGTGTATAGTTTATACATCATTGGAAGGCAAGTTTTTGGGCTACAGTTTTTAGGATGGCTTGCAGGTTTTTTAATATGTATGAGTATTGTTTATCCTGTTCTTAGCCAGGTAGGTGTCAGTTCGGGGTGTGCATATAAATATTTCTTATTCATGGCTAAATCTTCATGTAAAGACCTTAATCCATTAACCAGAAATTAGGTACTTCATCTGGTCCTGGTGTTTTCCAATTAGGAGCTTTTCTTAATTATGTTTCAGTCTCTCTGGCTGTTACTTCATCCCATTGCATATCATGTACATTTAAACTTCTTAGTCTTTCTTTTACTTCTTCTATCCATTTAGCATCTCTGTAATGTTCCACATGATCTTCATAGATATTTCTCCAAAATTTATCTATTTCTTCTTTTAATTACCATATTAATAACACCACCCTAAGCTCTAAATCAGTGGTGAGATATTTGGGCATAGAGGTTGAATGCAACCTTACTTTTGATAACCATATATCCATGTTGGTAAGGAAGGCCTTCTACATTGCTCACCTCATAAGCAAGGACATAGCTTCCAGAGCAAAAAAGTTTATAACCCCTATACTTTTCCATCACCAGGATAATAATAGAGTACAATGGTCCCTTTGGTATGTACCTAAACAGGCACCTGCAGAAACTGGAGAGACTTCAAAGATTCCTCACAACGAAAACTCAGGGTCTTCAGCATGTCTTACATGGACAGACTGAAATCACTGCTACTATACCCTGTATCATATAGAATACTCAGAGGCGACCTGTGCCTTGCATGCAGAACAACTTCTGATCCTGCCTTAATGAAAATGCTTCACATTTGTAAGTCAAATGGTACACAATTAACTCACTGTAGGGACCTTAATCTAGCATATGACATCAGCAGGACTTGCTGGAGAGACAGATATGTCTCCCAGAGGATGCCTCCCCTCTGGAATAAACTTCCAATACAGGTTAAACAGAGCCCTTCATTAACCCTTTTTAAACGTAACTTGGATGACTGGATGGAAAACCTCAAATTCAACCCAGTGGTTTCCCTGTGTCCCTCTTGGACAGGGGCAGTCAGTACTGATCTAGATCTGCTTATAACATAGACCTTATATTTAGAACCTTAAGGGATTAAGAGTTGAACTTGGTTAGGCTTGTAAGGGCCCTAGGGTGATTAGCACAGTAACCTCATATGAACCTAGGAACCTATATGCTAGGCAGTGAGCTACATTTGTAGGGAAAGGATTACTCTCAATATCTGAGAAGAGGGACACATTAGTGGCCGGCAACCTCAAATGAAACCCACGAGTATATTCTTTATGCCAACCATACAAGAATTTTCATGCTTTTTATTATGCAACTGCTAGCTGCCAAAAAATGGAAATAAAATATGAACCAAAAGAATGTATTATTGGTATTCCTATCACATAATTGTTCTGATAATATATACCTTGTAAATGACAAGTAAAAACAACTAGCTTGGTGGGTGTTTCTGGGAAGAACTGACCACCGTGTTGTGTTCTGAGGTCTAATACCACAGGCTGTGGGCCTTAGCACCTCTGTGAAGTCCATAATTGGTCAATAACAAACAATGTGGAGAATATTTTTACACTCAGGAGATGGCTGACCTTAATCATGTTACCTTCTTATTTATTTGTTGATGTTTAATGATTACTGGTTTAATTTGTATTGTTATTAGTTTGAGTATGTTAAGAGAAATCTATTTAAGAACCAATGTGAATTTTTTCTGTAGATCTCTGAATAAATACACTGCATTTCATGTACCTGAATACCCTTTAGTTGAAGCATAGCCTTCAAACTTACAGATTTTTTTCTCTCTCTCTCTTTCTATTTCTCTCTGTCTAAATACCAATACATAACATATTTTGCTGCATTAACAAGAGAATAATATAATGAAATGCAACTGTATTTTTACAGTGGTTTGGAGGACAGCACAGTTGTGCAGCGGTTGCGTTGTCACCTCACAGCAAGAGGTTCTCCAGTTCAATTCTCGGCTGGGGAGCTTATGTGTGGAGTCTGCATGCCCTCCCTGTGTCCGTGTGGGTTTCCTCTGGGTGCTCCGGTTTCCTCCCACATTGCAAAGACATGCGTCTGGAGTGTTTCTCCCCGGGCCTTTGCTGAAAATAGTTTCTGTTCCAAGTTGGACTTTCCCAGTAAACAAATGTTAAATAAAAAAAAAATAAAACTATATTTTTATTTGTTCTGTTAAACAGAAGACAGAGACATTAAATGACATGCAGTCTTACACATCACTCAGTGCTTAACATGAAACTTAAAAGGAAGTGCATTTTTTTTAAATGTAAGCATTGTTTTCACATATGAGCAGTGAAGTATAGATTTTAGAGTTGTCTCTTGTATCTGCTACACAGGTCCTTGTATGCATTTTGCTGTGAGAAATTTAAAGTAAGTTAATTACAATCACAGTGTATTGCACAACATTAAGTTGTGGCATTGTGGTACAGATTGTTTTTCTGTTAGGTTAATGATGACAATGGGTTATGAATCTTTGGGGATACCTGCATGTGACATGCATTCCACTTTTCTAAAACAGACTAAGGACAGGAAACTGCTTTGCTGTCATTTATTATCTGATATTGTCCAGCAATGCTAGGATGTTAAAGCTCAGGTTAGAGAGGAAAATTAATGATAACATTTGGAGAAGTTTTTTTACTGTTAGTACATGAATTGTTGGCTGTAATTGGGTGCTTTTGCTTTTCTATGTACTCTCCCTGTGTATTAATGCCCTCTAGGGAACTCGTTAAGTGTCCATTGTGGTTTAAGACCAGTTTCTAAAATGTCTTAAAACTATTTCATTCACTCATTCATTCTATGATACCTCTGCTACCCAAGTCACAAACAAAGGAGAGTTGAAGCCTATTCCAGCTCTCTGTGGCTGCAAGATAAATTACAGCTGGTTATTTTGCCAAACACCTATATGAAGACTGTAGGCTTACTAATTCACCCACAGTGGCCTATTAATTTAGTGAGAAACTATATTTTTAAGACACCATTATCTGTTGTAGTTGTAGATTTTTAATAAAATGCAACAATTTTGACCTACTACTTAAGTGATAAAGAAATTATGTATTGATTTACTGAATTATCACTGCCCAGTGTTTAACAATTTATGACGTTTTGAGTTCATAATCAGAAGGCATGGGCTATAAAATTAATGCATGAATCTTAGTTTTATTTTATTGTAAAACGTCATTTTTATGCAAAAAAGACATTCTTAAAATCATGTATTGTTACAATCCATCCCTATAAAACTATCAAACTTCATTAAAATGGGGATTATCCATATACTGGATTTACTGACATTAACCTCAACTGCTGTAAATGCAAAGTCACATTAAGTTATGTTGTTCTATCAGAGGAAAAATTATGATAGTAGAAGTCAAATCCATTTTTGAGGTATGAAGGAATCCTGGGATTACTAAAGGAAAGAAAGGTGAATCAGAACACCATTTTTTTGCTTTTGCATTATGGAAATAAGGCTGTTCAACAGATTCTTGTAACTGTTGACATTTGCTATGCATTACTGTGAACATGGCAGCATTATTGCCTCAAGTTTTGAGGGCAGTGTTAAGCATTAACGTTAACATTATGCCAGATGTACTTCAACAAAGGAAACCCAAGAGACTTCATTGCTATGGAAATTGTTCATAGTTCTATAAACAAGATCAAGTCATTTGCTGGTTACTGAAATCTGTGAATCTGTTCATACACAGGTGCTCATCATGTTGCAGCTAGTTTGTCATGTGTTTGCAAGCTATTTGAGGGCTCCATTTCAGCTGTCATCATGCACATCAAAACTGGAAGTTATGAGATATAAGACTACCAGAGTGTTGTATGACAAAGTCAGAGAACTGCTGACAAACTCTACCAGTGAGCTAACTGTGCTTTTTATACTAAAATAATAATACTATCTGCAGGAACATGTACACTGATATATTTAAACATTTGCTTAAATGCAACATGTGTTTATGTACTATTTCTTCATTCTCTAACTATTGCTCATAAATAAACTCCTACAGATATGGTTATCTGTGAAGGAAGGGGCTTATGTATCACACTGATAATATTTAAAGTATCATTAGTTAATGTAACTGGATTTTGCATAGTATATGTATAAACTAACATGAACCTGCTTATATGTTCTAAGACCACAATAGGGAAGGTAAGAGTAAGACTATGAAATGGCTCTATTACCATTGATCATGTGACAGTAGCTCCACACACACTTGATTGCAGCTACTTGCTCTAAATGACTCCCACTAGCTCAATCCTAGAAAACTACTGAGCCTCCCAGCACTGACCCTGCTGTACTTTATAGCCTTATGAGATGCCTAACTCTAACTCTGAAACTCCCACCCAGTACCCAACCCTCACTCATTCCCTAAATCGAAAACTCCACTCCCCCTTCCCTAACCTTAATCTCCCCGATCACCCTCTAACCCTAAAACTCACATTCCAAATCCTAAACCTAAATCTACTCCCTGCACTAATCCTAAATCCTCATTCTGATCACTGCCCAGAATCCATAAACTGCAGTCCCACCCCCTCGTACTCCATCCTCATGGCTGCCAGCCTTACCTTGCTCAAATTTGGCTACTGTGTTTGGGTGAGGAGAGGCAGATCCACACTCTCCTCTTAGCTGCTGTGCCTCACCTGAACAGGTATTCGGTTTTGAATGTGAGCAGTTGGCCATGTGAGCTATGAGACATCCATGTTCCTGGCTGTGAGATAGTGGTACTCAAGGGCCTGGAACTTGGGCTCTTTAGTAGACCTATAAGAAATGTTCAGGAAAAGAAAGTAGTAAGGCACCCTTCTCAATTTGTAACAATAATGTTATTCAAAAGATGCCCCACCACTCATCCAGTAATCAAGGAGCCTTGATCCTCACCACTGGCAACAGTGAGGGATGTACAGACTGGGAGGATGACAGGTACACACACAGTATTTCCAGATGCAGCTCTCTGCATCAAATGGAATTTCCCTTAAGAGCACACAGAGACCACAGTCAGTCCGGTGCTGGTTTCTCCTTCTTTCTCCAGATCCCCAATAAGACTACCCACTGGCACAGATATAGAGTTGAGATCTCACTGAATGGGCAAGCCAAGACCTCCAGCACCCTCTCTGTCCAACCAGTGCTTTGTGTCCTTGCACAAGTAGCTGACACACACACACACACACACACACACACACACACACACACACACACACACACACACACACACACACACACATGCACACGCACACAAACTCAAACACAAACACACACACACACACACACACACAAACACACACACACAAACACACACACACACACACACACACACACACACACACACACACACCTGGGAAAGGCTGGCACATGTTTACTAGCTATGCCCCCTTCTGCCCTGATTATAAAGTAGTTATTACTGCCACCAGTCACTCCTTATCAGCTGCATTGCTACATTAAGGTCCTTAACAAAGGGTGTCCAATCTTACTGTGTAATGTTACCAGCAATGGAAATGGTAGTTTGACCAAGAACAAGACTATTAGGAGTGGCCCACAGTGTCACCAAATAAGTATGCAAGTACTCTTAGAACTTAAATATGTTTTACAAATATCTGCCACAATAATAGGTTTAAATATATTTAATAATAAGTACTAAAAGAACAAGAAAATATTCAGTAAATAATCACAGTTACAACAGAGTTCAAAATCACAGGAAATGCTTAACAACACTGCAGGACAGTATCAAATAAATAAAGAAAAACATCTAAGTTAAGCTCAGCTATATTCCTGACTATATCTAAAAGAAATTACTGTACACTAGTTAGCTTATTTACAGAGCAAGGCAAGTGTGGTGAATGGGTCTTCTTATCAGGTCAAAGACAAAATACAGAATGCTCTGTCTCTCTCAGAGAGTTCTTAAATTAATATCTCAAATATTACTGCTGGGTTAGTTTGCTGGATGACATCACTTTTTGTAATTTGACTTTAGTTCCCAAGTTAAACCCCCATTGCTAGAAACTGCCAGCTTTTAGCATCTATATGTGAACATTACATAGCCCTCAGATCTTTGCAGCTGCTGGAAGACATAAAACAATAAAACACTTACAAGACAATGCAGAAGGCTCCCTAGTTTTAGACATCCCATCTTCCTGCTACATTGAAACTATCTTTTATCGCACAGTTATAAAGTAGTTTAATTTCAACTACTTTTCTGAAGCGTTGCAAGTTAACCTTCTATGTTCCAATTTCCACTGTTAAAATATATACATTAACACATTTACAATAGTTTATGTACATTTCTGTTCTCTTCCAGTAGGGTACACTGTGGACAATTCTCTAAGCGGAGTACTCTACAAAATATCTCTTCGGCACACGTCTGTACAAACCCTCTTATATGACATACAGTTCTAATACATTTGTAACACAAGCATATGGATCATGTTGATATTCACAAATGACATATGATTATTTCCAAAATTCCAGCTAGCTTTGCTGGCAATGCCTCCTTTTTGTCATATAGCCATCCTCATTAATTACACTTTTTTAATTTCTTTGTGCTTAAACTTTGTGATTTCATAACCAGATAGACTCTCTCTCTCTCTCTATCTCTCTCTCTCTAGTGTTTGTGTGTATGTGCGTCTGTGGGGTGATGCATGATCTATGCCTGGAAGGTCACAGTAGGGGATTAGTTAAGGGATGGCATAGGTTTATAGGTTTGTGTGTATGATTTTTGTAGATGGGGAGGTGCTGTTTGTGCTTGTATGTGTGTATGTGGATTGGGAGGGTTGCCATACTTCCACACTCCCTTAGACTAATGAGAAAATGTTGCTTCATTATGAGGTGAACACTTGATGCCAGGGTAACACTTTAAAAACTATGCCTTAATAGCACTTCAAAAACATGCAAGTGGGGTGGACTAGACAGTAGGGACAGTCTTCATTTCATGCTTGAAAGGCCCTTAGAGAAAATAAAATGTGACATGAGTCAGTCTGGAGGCTGAGAGACACTAAACACCATAGACACTCTATATAATGTGCCCTATAGTTACCAAAAAGATTAAAATCCTGTACCTCCCACTTTGGATATTAGTTCTATGTGCCACCACTAGACACCAGAGTTATTGGAACATATTTGCCTATGTGTTTAAAAAAAAAGTGGTTAAAATAAAAGGACAGAAAAAATAAGCAGCAATGACAGATGTCTTTCCACAAGGATAATCCAGGGCCTCAAACATCTACCCTAAACAGATAGGCTAAAAGTCCTGTCCTTCTACTCAGTTTCATACAGACTCCTCTGAGGTGACCTCTGCATGGCATATGGCATACAAAGCAATCTCAGACCCCATTTTGATGGGACTGCTGCATATCCGCAAGTCAAGCTCCACTTGAGCAACCCATATGTGTGACCTCAATCTGGTCTGTGATATCAATAGGACTTGTTGGTAGGACAGATTTGAGTCGCAGAGACTCCCCCATCTGTAGAACAGACTCCCTTGCCATGTCAAGCAGAGTATCTCATTATCCATTTTTAAGCAAAACCTGGATAACTGGATGGGAAATAGAAAATACACCCCTGGGATTCCACCTGTGTCCCTGCTGGGCAGGGGTTTTGGGTGCTGACTTGTCTAAACATGGGCTAGCCTCTTGGCTAGGCTTATAAGGGCCTCAGGGCCAATAGCCTAGTAACCTCGTATGATCCTATGTGGGGGGGTGTCAATGCAAAGCCATTAGGAATGCTAGATGACAACAGGGACTATTTTTAAAGTAGTACTTCCACTCAATTAAAATAGAACAGTACATCTACTAACACAAGGAAGCACTAAGGGGAATAGAACATTAATGTCAGATATTAATGACTGACTGGAAGGATCAGTGGTTTAAATGGGCAGGAACAAAATCTTAGTAAGAGACATCAGGGCCATTCTGTCAACTCAGAGAAAGATAAGAGTTATGTGGTGTGTGTGTGTGTGTGTGTGTGTGTGTGTGTGTGTGTGTGTGTGTGTGTGTGTGTGTGTGTGTGAGGGAATGAATAGGGGTGCTTGCACTACAGTGATGCATGAACCACCAGTATTAACTACCACAGGAAAGTACTGATTAGCACTAGCAGTACTTAATGGCAATTCAGAAACATGCAAATTATCCTTAAATGAGGTTTTCCTCATTGTTGTTCATGTGTCTCTGAATCCCAAAATACCATATCATGTAAACAGCCCCTTGTCACCACAGCACTTAAAAGAGTACTGTGGCCATTTCTGAATCCTCAGGATTGCGTTGTTTGTAGGTGTAGGCAAAGCACAGCAACTTTAGAACAATATTGTGTTTGCATGTTCCAATAGTTTGTGAATAAGAAAGCTCCATTTTATGGACTGAAATGCATAAAGACTACCTAGGATAATACATTGAAAGATGCATACATAATAATCACACACTTTACAAATAATTATGCAGTGTGTTATAAAGAGATTTATACCTAGTTCCATAAGTTTGTTGATAATGGCCAACAGGGTGTTGTATCAAATGCATTAGCCAGATATAGGTAGGCAGTGTGCACTGTTTTCCCCTAAACCATTGCCTTAGTGACCTTTACAAAGTACTCCACCAGATTCAGTAAGCATCACCTTCCTTTGACAAAGCCAGACTGGAATGGATTCAGTGCCTGGAGGTCTCCTATGTCCTTGTAGATCTTTGTATCTTTCGGCTTTTCCTGGTTAGGGGTCACCACAACTCTGGTCTGCTAATGATTGGCAGCTTTCTTTTTTTTTTTATGGTGTCGAGTTGCCAGCCCGATGCCCAACCTTCAACGAAGGCACGCCCATTCAACACATGTCTTTCGAACGCCCACTCGACTGCGGGGAGGATATGCAGACTCCACACAGAAGGCACTCCCAACCCAAGCCGAGAATTGAATGGGAGAACCTCTTGCTGTGAGGCAACAATGCTACCGCTGCACCACCGCGGAAGTATGTCCTTGTAGATAATTTCCACAATAATTCTTTCCATGGCTTTGCAAATAAGAGTAGTCTTACTAATGGCTCTGTAGATTCCAGGATCTGTTGAAGGTCCTTCCTTATAAATCAGGATGACCATTGCAATCTTCCATTCATGTGGCATAAAGCATGTTTTAAGACTTTAGTTAAATAATTACTCTAGGGGTCATGATAAGTCAATTTTAGACTGTTCAGGAGATATCCTGAAATATTACTCGGGCCCACTGAGGCCATGTTTTTGACTTTGGTGAGCACAGCCAGTAGATGCTCCCTAGTTACAGTTGAATGAGTTGTGTTCAAGGGTATTTTATTGAGTATGGTTGGAGTGAGAATGGGGTAAAATTGGAACTGAATTTGTCCACTAACAGGCTCACTATATTGCTAGGCTGAATGAATGTGTCACTATTAACCACCAGTTCAGCACATTGTTGCGTGCTGCTGTTGAGGTTTCTGATATAGCTAAAGAAGGCCTTGTGGTTATCTTTTACCTGGAAAGATACCTTAACCTCAGAGTTGACTTTGCTTGACCTAATTAGCCCTCTTAGCTGCCAATTTAGTTTAAGAGATGTTTTATCTTTGTGGAATTACCCTTCTTAATTTTTGCCATATATTTTCCTTTTGTTGTTATATCCTGTTTAATTTGGGATGCAACCAGGGTGGTTTGATTCTGGGGCTAGTCCTTTGCTTAATTCTGGTAGGTTACAGAGTTTCTGAAAGCAATTCAGCATAGGCTGTTGTGTTCTCAGGGTTTGGGGGGCATTGGATTTTGACAAACCATCACTTAATAAAAGGTAATTTACCTTGGTTCTATATAACCTTATCTTTCTACTTTATTTTATCCAATATATTAAAATTTTTCCATACATTTTCCTTAGAACTGTAAACTCACCTTTCATTGCTTTTTTCTGCCTCTACTCATGTACTGCTGACCTCAGGCTTCTCAAAGTTTCCATGCTGATTAAACCCACAGTGGGGTGAGCTGCACCCTTCTACTTGAGCTAAACCAACAGAGAGACCTCCAACTCCCTATAGACTGGTTCTCAGGTTTCTTTCCATCTGACTTGCTTGGTCTATATCACCCAGGAGAGGCATATAATAGCACCATGAGAGAAATGCCTCAGCTGATGTTATGACATGCCCCTCTTTTTCCCATCTGCATGCTGAAGTAATGGATCTGGTCATACCCTTGTATTACAAAGACTGACTCGTGAAGTAGCCAGCGTCCTGGCATGCCCTAATGCCATCTATCTCTAGGAAGATGTGAGCAGACAATGCCATGGCCTCTTCATTCCCATTCTATCCCATTAGATACATCGAGTGCCTGGGCCACTAATGGCATGTGGGTCACCTTATGTCTCTATGCCAAAGGAGCTTGCTACCTTTCACTGGTTTGTATATTCTTCATTCATGCTGTGGTTGATATACATCCATATGGATACATCCACTAACCTGGTTAACAAAAAAGCAAATACATAAACAAAATAAATATGAGATTTCAGCATATCATCTATACTCCAAATGTCAAGGTAGGAAAATCACAGATAAACAGCAGATATGTAGAGGACACTGCCCACACAACACAAAAATCAACCACTTACAGAAACACATCCATGTTTTATAAAAGCAATCAAAACCTGCTAAATAATTGCAATATTAAATATAAATTATTTGGAATTAATAATTCATAGTCCTGTCTCTTGTAGTTATAACACCAATCTCAAAACAACAAACTGAAAAAGAACTTAAAAAAATAAGAACTGGAAAGAAAGGTAATAAAAAACACAGATAAAATGTGTGTGTGTGTGTGTGTGTGTGTGTGTGTGTGTGTGTGTGTGTGTGTGTACATAATGCATGTATACCCATATGTAGGTGTGCGTGTGTGTGTGTGTGTGTGTGTGTGTGTTTGTATGCATTATTATATAATAAGATAGTCATCTCCTGTAATCTACATTACTTAAATTTGATGGCCTATTACCCATTTTTTTGTATGAAGGTCTGGGTAGCTTTGCATGATAACAGTGGTTGTTGCAATAGAAAATTAATTACTATTTCATCTATGTCCAAATAGTAGACTTTACATTTCGTCACTCATTGATTTTTGTAGTTATGTGTTTGTTCTAAGATTTGTTTTTACTTCTCCTTGAGGATGTGGATATCTGTACCATTACTGAAACCTGATTTAAAAATCCAAAAGGCATAGCATAAACTCTAGAGTGTACCTCCTTCCACTGCTGCCGATCTCAGGAAATAGGTGCTATGTCTTAATATTTGAAAAAGAACATCTAAAAGCAAGAAGTCAAGAAAACAACTCAGGTCTAGAACTTATGGTTTTGGGGTCCAGCTGAGCAGCATGAGGATATCCTGATGATACTCCAGCATATATAAATCAGTGCTAACTACACAAACACTGACTGTACAGCTGCTCATTAAATATGGCCATATATCAACTAACCTTTACACAAAACAGTTCAGAACAAACAGCACAAAATAGAGGTGGGACAACAATATCTTAGACATAGTGCTGACAAACTTAGGATTTGTTTAACCTTCCGTGGTTAAATCCTCCGCAATTAACACAGGTCATGATATCACTATCTTTAGCATAAGACATTATGCTGAATCATTCATTCATTCATTGTTTCATATTGTTTTTCCCAGTTCAGGGTCATGGAAGGTCAAGATCTGAATCAAGCATTCTGTGGGTACTTGACAGACTAATCCCTTATGGGTTATCAGTCTGTTGTGGCATACATGCACTCACTTACACATGGAACCCATTTATATGGGGGATTTGTATCTCACAGGAGTGACTAAGAAGAAAAGAAATCTGAATGAGGAGGTCAAAGCTACAGAGGAGTGGGAGTCAACTGAAGCAAAGTGTCAGGGGTAGTGCGTGACAGAAGAATGCTAAAGAAGCTTATAATGTTGCAACTCACACTTCTGTATGGCACAGAAGCCCAGGCAGTAAAGGCAAAGCAACTGTGGAAGTTTGGGGTGACAGAGAGGTAGTAGGGTACATTGTGGAACAGATGAAGAGATGGGTACATCAGGGAAGAAGCCAAAGTAGCCTTAGTTGCATAGAAGTTGGCAAGATTATGATAGTAGTTACATGTACAGGAAAAGAAAAGGCATTTTAGTAAAGCAGATTTGAGACAGAGATTAAGAAGCAGACAGGGACGTACATCCAAGAGATGGATGGATTACATCAAATTAGATCTGCAACAGTCAGGCATGACTATTCGTGAAGGTAGGAGACTGGCACTGATCACGTTTGGCAACAGCTGACAAAAAACTGTCACCATGTAAAAATGGGAAACTGAGGATGAATGGTTGATGATGTTAAGTCAGCAAACAAATTGCCTGGATCAGGTAAAAATTAATGACATCTGAAACATTTAACTATGTAAATAAAATAAGTCACATATGAAAAACATGACAAGAATGCTAAGGAGGAACTCGTAAAAGAAGAATCAGGCATAATCAGGATGAACATTCAATAGTGCCATGTATGGCTTTCCACTGCCTGGAATACTAGAAAGGAATAAAGGAGATGGTAATCAGAATACAGTATGATTTCCTAAACAACTGGCAAAATAAATTGGCTTAAAAATAATTTTATGGCCCTAGGTGTGAGTGTGTGCATGTGTGTGCCTTCTGTGGAAGGTTGGGCGCCGGGTTGGCAACTCGACACTGTAAAACTCCACTGCCAATCATGAGCGGACAGGTGATCCGCTGTGGCGACCCCTAACCGGGAAAAAAACAAAAGAAGAAGATCAGTTTTGATGCATTATAGCAAAGATTATGCAGTACTTCAGTACTTATACTTTTGCATGATATATTCAACTGCTGCAGAGCAAAACAATTAAAACTCAAACTTAGCAGATACTAAAAAGAGAATATTAAAAACCCATGTGAGATGAAAAAGGCACACTGACGAATGTAAAAGTTCTTCACAGAACAGAATAAGCAATTCTGACTTCTGTAATATATTTTGTTGTTTTTCACCAAATAAGAGATGTGGAAATTATTTATTAGGTTAAATTCTATTTGCAGAAATGTCAGACACAGTCAAATGACATTGTGTAGCCTGCCCAAACTATACATTAACAGAATTATTACTTTCAAATGTAACTTTTATGTAAGACTTTGCAGGTTTATTAATTAAAATGAAGCATGCACATAGTTTTTACAGATTTCAACATTTATACATTGTAAGTTTTTACAGATTTCAACAGTTATACATAGTAAGTTTTTACAGATTTCAACATTTATATATTGTAATCAACATACTAAAATTGACTTTGCAGTTCTGCAGCTGATGCAACATGAATTATTTGTTGAACAGGTAAGAATACATTCTACTGCCTTTAATTTTAAATTAAAAAAAACATAACTGGGCAAACTGCCATTAACATAAATGCATGTTATGTCTGCTCCACTGTCCAATACGACAGTGTCTTCTCTTAAAACTTCAGGGTTTGTCTATTTTCTTCACAAATCATGCTTCCAATGGATGAAACTGTCCTGAATGTAAGTGTTTGTTATAGTTAGGGTTTGCTCTGACAAAACACATTGACATGCAGAGACCTTAGGTAAGTGTTGACAGTGAACAGTGTACCAGATCATTTACTTTATGCATCAGTTACTGATGTTAAGAGCTGTTGAATGGCATCAGTGGTTTATAAAGTAATGTACTGTATACAGCATGCAAGCAAACAAACTTTAGCTTAAAGAGTAGATTAGGTCATGTTATCTGCAAAATGTAAAAATCTCACTTGGCTTTAAACAGAGTTGGTCACACTATATATCAAAAGCAAAATAGATGTCAAGCAGTTCTCTTCTTTGTGATGATTTCACTTCCATGAAATAATTTGCTCTGTCACTTACATGCTGTGCACTGTAGAATCTTATACAGAGCATTGAACTGTGAATATTTATCCCATGTCTCTGATGGACAGAGGTTGATAGTAAGTAAACTAAACCCATTTAACATACCCCCACATAACCCTTAGCTACCTCTTTACTAACATATCCCACTGCATAGACATCCAAGGAACTCTGGGACAAAACTGTGTTGGGTTGCACAGCTAGTCTTTTAAAGACCCCAGTGGTCATTAGCCTAGTACAAACCTATGAATTAAATCATGTCTGGAGAAATATGTTATGAAGGGATGAGTAATACAGCATAATAACAATGTAAGATACAATAATGTCAACATTTGCTTTGACAAAGACAAGTAATTTTAATTGCACAGCAGTTTGTGTTTGTTAAATGAAAATGTTATTAAATTTCAGCTCTTTATCAAGTCTTTGTCAACTAAACATTGCACAGTATATATAGCCTACTTCAACAGGTAAACAGATATTTATTTTGCTGGTCATGTCATCTGAAAGTAGTGGTTGTTGAGATAAAACAGAAACCTGCAAGACAAGATTTTTTTCACAACTTTGACCTAAATCATTTACTGTACTGCATCCTTCCAAGATTTTGAGCAAACAAGAAAATGTTCCCTTCATAAGTGGTTCTAAGCAGCCACGTACAAGAAGAAAAAAAAAAACATGAAATATGTACAATCCATTCACCAAAGAGAAATGTTAATCACAAAAATATATCCATGAATATGTGGTGTCAAATATTAATTAAGCAGGGTCAAGCACAAGGAATTAATTTACAAAAAGAAAGAAAGAAAACATAGGAAGGGCTAAAAATAAATGTATGGGATTATAATGGCTCCATAATTATACACACATCCCATAAATAAAAGTAGCAATTTAAGTGAAAAGCATCAGTCTTCACTGCAGAAGCATTTTGTAAAAACATGCTTGTTTTCCAAAACTTTTTATATATGTCTGTTATGCATGACCTAGGATAAGTGATGACAAAGAGTTTCATAATCTTATTATATAGGTTACGGACTTGTGACTTATACAAAATGAGTATATCATAATATGCATTTCAGCTGTTTTGATCATCTGTTTATTAACAGACCAATGATATGAATTATGTATGAAGATTACAGAATTACAGATGTTTAGCTGCATGCAAAGATGGCACATACAAGTCTCACAGCTAGGTATGGAGAATTAAGGTTACGATCTGCTAATGGTCTTTGTAGTCCTGTGTTTGATTCCCTAAGTGTCTGTTTGCCTACACTGTGACTCTGAGAAAGTCACTTACCCAGATTCTTGCCTGAAAACAGACTTCTATTCCTAGAGGTCATAGCCTGTAAAATTAATAAAAAAACAAACAAACAAAAAAATAAATAACATAATGCCCTTTACTCAAAAAACATACTCTAAAATAAATCATGCACACAATAGAAAATTTAGAAAACTAAAAAAAATTGCCTCCTATAAGTTTCAGAGCAAAACCTGCAAATCCCACCATAACAATAAACAGGCTCATCTTGTGAAAAGAAACATAAGGGAGTTAGAGTTTTTGGTGACCTTGTATGTCCCTTAAGACAATATGTCCAGTACTCTGCCCATCTGGAATGCCTACTGATTTTTAAAGAATTAGTGAACCTGCTAGTTTAATCTTGACTGCAAGATCAGATAGCAGTGACCATACATTTTGCTTGGAATCTGATTGCAAACTTTTTCACTGTTTGGCAGTATAAAGCCCTAGTGTCAGTGTAGCTAGCTATAAGCATACCCAGTCTCAACACACCACACCAAATTCACCCCAGGAAAATGGAAGACTTTATAACAGCCAGGAAAAATCTAGTTGAGAGGCTTTCCTAAATCCTGTTTGCCATAGAATAAACAAGACCACCAATGTCTCTGCAGACAGTGGACAGGACCAACAAGATACACATAATCCCCTTTCATACAACTCTGTTCAGCATGTTGACTGAGTTACCATCCCTTTTTGGCGCAGTGGTTTAGAAGTTCATTGTACCATACTACCAATTTAAATGGGTGAATGAGGAATGTTTGTTCAGCCTCAGCTGCATTAAATTCTTTAATAATGTGCAAGAAATCACAATAGATAGCACAACACCTCCTTATCTTTCCACCTGCTCTGAAGCATATTTGCAGGTGGTTAATGAAATTTTTGTGCAGGAATTTTTTTATATCAATGAAGTGGACAGGCAGTGTTTTAATTCCATGAGGTAATCTGGAAATGCAATTTCCAGGAAAGTTACAGTTGATACAGAAATATAATAATACAAACACATAGAAAACAATAATGTAAAGAAAATAGAAAGGCTGTGGTAAAAAAAGAAAAAGCTGTACATTTAATTTACAGAAAGGCTCATTTAAAACTACAGTTGTATAATATCTGGTGTAGAGTGTATGCAAATTTATAAATTACTTATTTGTTACTTGATCTGGGACCTACTTATATAGTGTTAACATGATTCATTCCATGTCAAAAATAAAGTCTTACACATCTGTATTAGGAATTATAGAATGACTACTTGAATGACCATGATGGGAAATACAATTGCAACTATATAAACATAATGATACAAGACAAGAAAGTAGTGGGGAGGGGAAAATTTAGTCAAAGTAGCATATTTAATATTCATCCCTTTCCCTCACATCTTCTGCCTCTTTTTAGAATGAGGCACCGTAAATGTACTATCCATTTCTGATGATTGCTGTCTGCTTCTGGCACCAGTCCATGGATATTATGGTCCTCTGGATTCACTATTTGGCCACCAAAACCTTAGCACCAACTGTGTACACCTTCTGGATCATGTAATGTAATCACTACTTGACATCGCACATGGCACCCATCTTTGACATCAGCTATACAACAGTTTTTGTTTTGTGCAACAAAGCAGGATGCAGTACTTCCCCCACACCATCACAATATTCTGTAACAGTAGTATACAAGAGACTTTCATTCTTATGAATATCCCATAGGAGTGCATAGTACCCAGGTTTGTACCAAGTGCTATGAAGCCCATTTCACCCCCAGTCACTATATGTAGCCTAATAGCATCTCTTCTATATTATGCAACACAGCAGAGCAAGGAAGAACTGCATTAAAGTATACTTTGTATATCTTAGTATATAATTTTCTCTTTCTGCTGTATGTTCTAAAAGAGTTATTATAAAGAATAAAATATATGAACGTGTATGGTGTCATACAGATATTTAAGAAGAAACCTTATTCAGTTATTCGGGGCATTTAGAGACAAATACTTTTGGGAATGTCTGTAGTTATCAAAAAGCAGTGAGAATAATCAAACAACTTATGTACAAAATTATATAGGAATGAGAGCTGTAGTAACTGATGCTCTGAGACTGTAGCTGATTCATGGAATAGACTTCTAAATTATATTAAAGCAAGCACTAGTTTAGATATGTTTTATAACAACCTGGGCACTTATTATGGGAATGACTGTTTTGGTATACTGGCAACATAAAAGGGCATTATTGCCCATGCTTGAAATATTTTTATGTTACATTTCGCTGTCACGTCTGTGAATGACTCATAATGTTTCACTTATTAGGCCTGATATCAGAGCTAGATTCATTACCATTGTATGGTAACCAAGAGATTTAGTGCTATCTTAGTTTCCACAGGCTGAAGCTTGGGGAACATTACTGAGGGGGTCAGGACAGCTTGGTTGTGATAACAAGTTTGCCTGTTATCACTGAGAACTCTACTGCTTGTAGGGTTTACAGGTTTACATTTTTTTTTGCAGTGCTGATATGTTGCTGCAGCTCAGCATGCTACACAACATATATCCAGGGGAAGGATAATTGCTGCATTCACAAGTGTAACACCATTGGCTGGTACACAGCTGCAGCACTGTAAGATACCTCACTGAGACCAGCCCATACACAGATTGTGTTGTATTTATAAATCATATATGAACCTTCGCTTGAATGGAGGAAAAGAGCATACAATATGTACACACTAGGGTAAGACCACGTACAAGGTCTTGTCCCATTGTATGCAGCTGTTTATGAATCTGAAGGGGCTTTCGTGTCTAGTAACATACCAGACTTACTCCAAGACAAATGATCTTTATGAACAGCACTGACAAAGAGTAATGTTGAAGCAAAAAAGGGGTCGTACGATTCCTCTTTTTGTGACTCCTTGACATCTTCACTCCAGCTGTGGTGCCCCTTTGCTTCAGTGAATGTTCTGGAATTATTGCAGTTCTAAAGCAGAAGCTTGCTGCTTATTGTTCTTTCTTTCATGATGTCCATAAATGTCGGAAACTCCTTCCAATATATTCACAAGTTCTTCTGTTAACTTGATGAAACAAGTTCTACCAAGGAATAGTACAACTGATGCAGGTGAAGAATTTAGAATAAAAATACTGAAATCTATCATCATTAAAGGCATGCATCTGGAACCTGCATTGTGGGTTCACAAATGATAGACTGCAGTATTTGCACTCCAGGATGTCAACAGTTCTCTGTTATGATGATCTTGTTTCATGATGAAAGGCAGAGAAAATGTCATTTCTGGACATAAGGTGATTCAGTTTACAGGAAGTGCAAAGAAAAACATAATGATGGAAAACACACTTTAAACACCAGCTGAACATAACAGCCATTACATTCCATACACATCATTATGAAATGACACGCAGTAAAGATATGGATTAAAATGTAAACTTCTACCTGAGTTATCAGCCTGTGCTTCTGACATCTTTACCATTTTAACATCAGGCAAGATATGTTTTGCTGTGTAATAACTTTACTTTCAAAATCCTACTACAAATTTGATAAAACTAATGTTATTGGAAATAACCTACTTTTTAATGTACTTGTATTGATCTGAAATGAAAAAAAATGCTCCGTTTTTCAGGAGCTATGTAAATAGTTTCAAGGCTGAAGGTGAACAGGATGCATTATATGATATATTAAAAATGCCCAGTACATAGATATTTGCATGCTTAGCGCTAAAGTGCAAGATTAAAGCAATGGTGTAAGTACTACAGTCTGTGTATATGTGCAACAGAGAGAATTATAGGAGCTATATGGACATTCATGTACACCAACTAAAAGGGCAAAATAATGCAGGCAACATGCAGGGAAACATGAAGAGTAATTTAAACATAAGAAAAAACAGGCATATAAACAAAAAAACAAAGGCAAATTAAACAGTTAGGAGAGACAGAACAAAGAAGTGCATATTACTTCTGGTCGGTTGAGAATATCCTTAAAAGAGAATGACTTCATGAATTTGTTGCAAAGCATGAAGAATCCATATACTCATCTAACAGTTGCATTAGTGCAAGCTCTGATGAAATAAATAGTATCGTTCATTAACTAACTTGGTGTCAATGCATGACTTTCTGACACAGGAATTCACTTTTGGAAATAACCATATTTATTCCCATCCATCTTGTCATGATGCAAATTTCAACAAATCTAAATCTCAGACATTCTGTGAGGAATCCATTTATTGTCATGTCCCTAATAATGATGAGACTTGCCATTTAATCTGCTAAATGAGCATATATTTGCGATAACTCAAAATTTTCATGCCACAACTCAGTTACCTTCCTGCTCTTCTTAATTCTTACAGCAGTACTGGGAGGAATTCACATATGTATTTTACAAGTTGTAAAGATGTATTATACTTCTGAAGAAGTCTTGGATGACGAAAGCGCTTGACTGACTGTGTTACTACTGAGTCTTTTTTGTTGTGGAATTAAATATTTTTATTTGATACTACTGAGTCTCGTTCTTGGCTACGTGGTGATTCTGGTTTTTAAAGATGTATTATATTGTACACAAATCATATACCTTATCATTTAATAATGAACATGAGTGTGGAAAGAATAATCTGGAGAAACCGAGGGAAGATAGCGTGATCCAGCTAAAGTTCCACAGTAAGTCTCATTTGCTCATTCTGAAACTCACATATATGTTCTATGTACCCAGCCTATATGCCCTTTTCAGCTCTCACCATACCCTGTCCCATGAAGCAGCGGTGTCCATATGCCCAACATGCAGCCTCAGCAATTATACTAGAAAAGGCCTAGGATGATGAGAAAATGTTGCATCATGGCAGGAAGGTGAGGTGGGTAGACTTGTTCCATGTCAATGCGGTGGCTGTTATTACAGTGTGTGTATGAACTGAATGTTATCTGCATGACCTTTGGGGTAAATCCCTATGACTGCAAGCAAAAGTATGATATCCCTGGGTATGCTGGCTTCTAGGTCCTTACAGCATGAGATATGGTATAGATCCTTGTTTGCTGCCTTATGCATCCTATGTCTTTAACATTATAATGGAACATACTCAGAACATGTCAGGATTCAAGACACAATAGAAAAACACAAGCCTACTACCAATTAACACAATTTCACAAAAGTGACTGATGCAATGGAGTGCACCCCCTCCCCACGCAGAAATAAAGGTTCTGGCAGACAAATAAGGGGACAGCTACATCAACACCAAGGGAACATGGCACATACCTGCCATGCTGGTTGTAGCAGTAACAGGATAATGATGAGTGTCTTGCCTAGGTACCCAGGTATGATGCAAAATGCATATATCAAGCATACATGCAACCTCCAGCACAAGTCCCAAGATAGACACAGTTTATATGACCATCTAGGTAAGTAGAAAAGCAAACAAATAGTAAGATGTATGTCAGAGCATGCTTATGTATAATTAAAAAATGATGCACAGCACTGCTTTTCACCCTGCAGGTAATGTCAGTCATCTGGTCCAGTCATGGTTAATCACAGCAATATGGAACTCTAGAAGATCAAGGGTGATGGGATTAAGTAATGCACATGTCCAGACCAGATCAACTGTAGAAATCATCTTTGATCTACTGACGTCTTGCTCCATTACCTTTACACATCAGAGAAACCACCACTGTATTATCCCACCGCCCCCAAAAATAAAAATAAAAAAAGATTTTCATCATATCTGTAGGTTCATAAGATCATAAGAGGTTACTAGGCTATTGACCCGGAGGTGATTTCAAACCTAGCCATGCCATCTCAATATAATACCATAGATACTCTAGTCAATACCAAGGACTGTATTTAGTAATGACTGCCCATGTCCAGGAGGGTTGTGCATGCTGTCTGTGATAAGAATTTATGGTTCCCCATCAACTCATCCAGGTTCCTTTTGAACAGTGTCATAGAGGTGCTCTGCTTCACATGAACTGGCAGCCTATTCCAAAGATGAGGTAGTCTCTGTGAGACAAATCTGTTCCTTCCAGCATGTCCTATTTAAGTCGCAGGTCATATTTAGGTCACTGGAACAGGTAGCTCTAAGTCCCATTTGATATACAGATGTGCAGTAAATTCATTAGGTTTGGGTTAGAGATTGCTCTGTAAACCAAGCAATCACCAACCCAAACCTAATCTAGTGCTGGTTACCCTTATTACAACATGGTAAACATCTAAACTATGCAACTTGTCATCCCGCAGCACAACTGCAATTACTGGGTTCAGAAATATCGGGGATAGGTTTGCACCCAGTGGGTGCAAAAATAAAAGCTATAGGTTTGCAGATGACAGCCGCAAGGAACACAAGGATGACCGACATCTGTAGGTGGACTGCGACTGCAGTCATAATATGCCAAGGAACAGATCACACAACAGCATTTAATTAAGTAACATGACTGCCTATATATGCCTGACACAACCTGGAAACATTTCCAAGATATAATTTAAAAATGTTAAAATAGTGAAACAAAAATTACACCACTAAGTCAGCATCTAGGCTGTGCAGATATATTACAAATATCACTATATGCACAGGTAAAAAAAAGTGCAAACAAAACATGTTATCACAACATGGTACAATCTGTGCCTCCTGCATGATGTCTAAGAGCGAGGTCACGATGTGCAGATGAAGACAATATGCATACTGTACCATGTTCTGAAATATACTATTGTAAGAATCTGCTGCCAACCAGGAGTGGTACATTCTGAACTCACACTGTAGGAAAACTGCTTCATTGTGTGTATGAATTGGATATGGATAATGGGGAGATTAATGCTATAACTCTGACGTCAGTCCTATCCATCAGACTGCCTGCAACATCACTGCTGGTAAAAGGCATGAGCCCAATCATTTCCCTGTGAAATGTCATAGTGTTTTCCATGTACTCCCATGCTGTGGGAGCAGTAGGCCATGTGACAAGATGTTACATCATAGATGCCATGAACAAAAGAGAATAAATGTCATTAATGACCAAGGGGATGCTTGAGCAGCTGTCAGTTCTGCCATCAAGAGTACTGGTTTCATCTTGCATGGCACATGCATTGGAGCTAAATGCTACTCTATATCCCACATTGCATGCATCACTCTATAACACAGTTTTCCAAGTCAATTATTTCTCAAATGTCACTAGTTTTGCCTCATATTCTAGCCTACTCCTTTTCCAATTTGTGTTTTTTTGGTAAAGTGTAGGACTACAATCACTAAATCATGACAGTCATTTTTTTCACTTTATATACTTAAGAAAATACATGCTAATACAAAACCTGTTACTCCAGCAACTTTCTAAGATTATAAGAGCAATTTTTAACTTCTGTCCGACTTTTGAGCCTTTGCCTCTCATTATTATTTTTCTTTGTCCATTATTCTTGTAGAAAAAGGCTGGGAGGTTGAAAGATATGCTGTGCAACTGTATCTCTCTATATATTCAGGTGCGGTGCCAACCATGAATTTCAGATCCTGGATAGCTTGAGCTTTGCCACCTTAGGACTCTTATCATCTGCATGATCAAGGGCACACTAGCCTCTACAGGCAAGTGATGATGCACAAGGTGATCATGCAATGTAGGTGGTTCAGAAGCATAAGAATGACAGTATCTCCATATGCATCCCCTCCAGCAGCCAGTATTTGCTTTTTTTGCATCATTTTTCTCCTGTGTTATTGGCAATGGTGTGAGAACCATGGCACCATGAATATCATTGTCATAAGAGCTTGACCAATTCCACCTGTGTGGGTAACCAACACTTCCCCACTAATGGCCACCACAATGATAGGCCCTGTTAGACTGGACCTAGGCAGTCTGTGTATTGTCTCCTGTAAGTCAGTAACTGTGCCATGAACGTTTGTCTTATCTAATGCCTGATTAGTGTCTTCAG
This sequence comes from Protopterus annectens, assembly GCF_019279795.1. Lineage (NCBI taxonomy): Eukaryota > Metazoa > Chordata > Ceratodontiformes > Protopteridae > Protopterus > Protopterus annectens. The sequence goes on along the minus strand of NC_056748.1, from coordinate 757,777,017 downwards.
ATACTGCAACAGAATTATCTACAGCTAAGGACACGGTAGCTCTATCAGTTACTATTATGTGTGTCCATAGTACTGAAACTTGCATCTGCAACAATCAGCACACAAACTCCATTACAATCCTCTCCATTGTTTCAATCATGTCACATGTACCATCAGTAAAATGTTCCACCTATCTCTTTCAGTGGTGGTATCCAGTGGTGCATTGTTGAATATGTAGTGAGAAGCACAGGTAATGAGAATTTTCCCACACACTAACTAATATCTACATTATACTAAACATTATCATAATGTGACAGTCAAACCAAATACCTGGATGGTCTTTACCTAATGTGGGTGGGGTACACCATAAGGCATCTACTATACATATGCAGATCACAGTGGGAACCTTTTAACTCAGATCAATAGCTAACAAACACAGATATGAATCATGGCCACCCCATATATGTTACATACTTCCCAGTACAGCTGAAATGCCATCAGCAATGCTACTTCCAAGTACTGTCCAGCTGTTATACTTGACAACCAAGAGTATGGAGAACAGATCCATACCAATTAAATATGCAAGTAGTGGTCAGCACTAATGACATTCTGGGTAGAGAGTTATCTATGGATACCCCTACGGGCCTTATTCTTCATACTGGTTGCCCTTCTATAATAAGCCTGCACTGTCATTCTGTGGTTTCATTTGCACTAATACAAGTACCTATATTGTGCCACAGAAAAAAAAAGTGTGAAATACTGTTCTGATCCACTAGGTAAAACCCTAGAACACAGAAGTGGTGTGACACTTTGTATTGGACCAATGATTTTGCAATACATATACTCAGGCTTTATGACTAACAGGAAGCCTTTAGCAGTTTTCAGGTTACTGATGCTAGGTACTGTATTGTAGTACCAATAACTTGATAACACTGGATGAAGGGCTCCTGTTATTCTAAGAGACTGGCTGTATTTTAAAATTTATGTTGCTCCAGTAAAAGGTATCACATAACTTTTTGTTAAACTGTTTTATATTGTTGGCACAGCATGAAATTCTGAGTCCTGGCTCCCATTTGGCCATAAGGGATAAGCCATTTTCACTGAAGGCATGCAACAGTACATTGTTCTCCTCAGCAATAAAGTTATCATGGTGTTGCCATCCACCACTATTTGTCACTTGCTGTCCTTACTGGCGTAAATATATTTAAACATTCTAGAGACATAGCCCACATATATATATTCAAATTACAGGTTTAATCTGAAGAAAAGATGCCATGACTGCTCAGGTAGTAAATGACATATGCTACCTTAAAAAACAGAAAAGTTTCACAATTTACAAGTTGTTGGTAAGTGATCTCAATCACCTTATGACAGCTTGCAAGCTGTCAAAGTATTTTAATTTAAAGATACCAGCAAGTTAATAGGTCACTACATGGTAAACAGATTTTATAAACTTTCTTTGTAGCCATGGTCAATACCAACATTTAGGGAGTTTCTGGATTTCAAAAATAAAGTAAATAGTACTTTTTATGTTCTGTAAAGAAGTTAAAACAAACAGTAAACATTCAAGCTATAACATACACTATCAGCAGCATTTTGTTCATTCTGCTTTTCTATGACGCTAAGCAATTCTATGTTGCTTGGTTATCAGAATCTTTAAAGAAATATGAAAATTATGACAACATGCATAATTATTGAATAATCGACCTGAATACCTTTCCTTCTGTATATTAGACAAATATAATTTATCAACATAAATGGAATGCTCAGCATACAAGATTTATAATTAAATATTGTGGGAAGAAATAGGCAGGGAATTGTTATGGCTAGGCTTGTATAGGCCCTAGGGCCAATAGCCTAGTACCAACCTATGAACCTTTGTTATCTTGTAGTAACATGGTTTTGCAATTAGGCAATATTAGCTGCTACAGGCATCACTAAGGTTTTAGACAAATGCTTGAAGGCATCATTGGGGTGTAGTGAGTGAAAGCAAGATATAAGAAAAATGTAAACACAGATATAAAAAAATTAAACAATAGTAGGACTGTAGTATATATGCCCTGCCTTCACAGTGAAGTAAGTCAGTGCAGTGGTATAAGCACTGGATGCACTGGTGCAATTTAATATGTAACAATATAAGCACAGCCTTCACAGTGAAATAAGTCAGTATAGTGACATAAGCATTATATGCACTAGCACAATTTAATATATAACAATTAAAGAACTGCCATCACAGTGAAATAAGTCAGTGTAGTGACATAAGCATTGGATGCACTGGTGCAATTTAATATATAACAATATAAGGCCTGTTTTCACAGTGAAATAAGTCAGTGCAGTGACATAAGCATTGGATGCACTGGTGCAATTTAATATATAACAATATAAGCCCTACCTTCACAGTGAAATAAGTCACTGCAGTGGTATAAGCATTGGATGCACTGGTTTAGTTTAATATATAACAATATAAGCCTTGTCTTCACAGTGAAATAAGTCAGTGCAGTGGTATAAACATTTGATGCACTGGTGGAATTTAGTATATAACGATTAAAGCACTGCCATCACAGTGAAATAAGCCAGTGCACTGACATAAGCATTGGATGCACTGGTGCAATGTAATATATAACAATATAAGCCCTGTGTCCACAGTGAAATAAGTCAATGCAGTGACATAAGCATGGGATGCACTGTTGCAATTTAATATATAACAATATAAGCCCTGTCTTCACAGTGAAATAAGTCATTGCAGTGGTATAAGCATTGGATGTACTGGTGCAGTTTAACATATAACAATATAAGCACTGCCTTCACAGTGAAATAAGTCAGTGCAGTGGTACGAGCTTTAGCTGCACTGGTGTAGTTTAATCATCATCATCTTTCGGCTTTTCCCATTAGGGGTTGCCACAGCAGATCATCTCTTTCCATTTCTTCCTATCCTCTGCATCTTGCTCTGTCACACCGACTGCCTGCATGTCCTCTCTAACCATGTCCATAAACCTTATCTTAGGCCTTCCTCTTTTCCTCTTACCTGGCAGCTCCATCCTTAGCATCTTTTTCCCAATATACCCATCATCCCTCCTCAACACATGTCCAAACCAACGCAATCTCGTCTCTCTTGCTTTGTCTCCAAACTGTCCAACATGAGCTGACCCTCTAATATACTGATTCCTAATCCTATCCATCCTAGTCACACCGAGTGCAAATCCTAACATCTTTAACTCTGCCACATCCAGCTCTGACTCCTGCCTTTTTGTCAATGCCACTGTCTCCAACCCATATAACATAGCTGGTCTCATTACCTTCTTGTAGACCTTCCCTTTCACTCTTACTGGCAGCCGTCTGTCACAAATCACTCCTGACACTCTTCTCCACCCATTCCACCCTGCCCGTACACCTCTCTTCCACATTCACCATTACTCTGAACTGTTGATCCCAATTACTTAAACTTGTCCACCTTTGCCAACTCTACTCCCATATAAGCCCTGTCTTCACAGTGAAATAAGTCAATGCAGTGGTATAAACATTTGTTGCACTGGTGTAATTTAATATATGATGATTAAAGCACTGCCATCACAGTGAAATAAGTCAGTGCACTGACATAAGCATTGGATGCACTGATGCAATGTAATATATAGCAATATAAGCCCTGTCTTCATAGTGAAATAAGTCAGGGCAGTGACATAAACATTGGATGCACTGGTGCAATTTAATATATAACAATATAAGCCCTCAGACAAATAGAATGCAGTCAGTGAGAAAAAGACAATAAGAAAAATAAAGTACTGCAAGCACTGGAACATATTAAGCAGAACAGAACTTAAGTTAGTAGTAATTTAAATCTTGTCAGTAAAATGTAGAAGCACAATAAGAAATTAAGAACTATTAAGTAACTTCAGGATGGACCAATATATTTAACATGAGCAGTAATATTTTCAATGGGTAACTTCAGGAAAAAAGGAGTGCTTTTACCTTGCTACAGGAAGATATGGATGGGGATTCATAAAGGCTACCACAAAGTGTACACTCTGTTTATACTTTGTATACCCTCTCTGAGTGAACAGATGGCAAAAGCATTATGCTAGGCAGTGTTTGAATTCAGAAAAGTCACCTCAAAGTGGACACCTAGCGTTAACCATTATGTATCCCTCAATGATCTCACCAGATGATTAGAGGTGTAGACAGTGGATTTGTCTGTCAAAGGTAGTTTAATTTGTGTAGTACTGAATCAAAATTGTTGCATGTAGTGCACTGCAAATTCCAGATTTCTAAAAGGAATGATGTTCTTCATATTGATCACTGCTGTATTACCTTAAGTTATATGGATTACATCTTGCGAGAATATAACAGCTGGCCACCTTCTACATTCCCAAGTTGACTAAAAAGGCAGGTTTGGGCACCAAGACCTTAACAGCATTCCTGCTGCCGCAGAGTATGCTCCACTGAGGCTTTTGAGAATTGATGGTCATCTTGTGCTGTTCCTTTGCTGGGCATGTAAGTGCCCTTCAGTAGGAAAACCTTCTTTAAAAAAAAAATGTTTACCTGATAATACTTTCCTGTTCAGGGAAGTTATTTTAGAGTTAGGATTGACATGAGAATGTATTGTACTTTTAAATGAGAATACTCTTTTTTCATTCAGTTTAAAGTTGTTTAAAGTTTTTAAAAAATACACTTTTTTTCTGAGGATAAATTGTGCTTATTTTACTTTATTGGGCCTGCCAAGTGTTTTAAAGAGTTTTTTTACTATATTTTCTGTGAAAAAAAGAGACTTTTAAAGACTTAAAATTTTTATCAGCTTCTGCTGCTTATTTATTCTTGGGAAAGAGGCACCGTTTTCAGCTCAATCATAGAACAAACTGTCGGCCCCAGGGTCTGTCCTCCTTCTAGTCACAAAAAAAAAAAAAAAAAGTTAATCAAAAAGACTTTGTCACAACAGTAGGCTAGCAATGTGCCTCAGCCACAAGTGGGTGACTCTGCTGTGGCCATTAGAAGTACCTCAGACCACTCATCTTTTACCTCAAATTTCTCTGGTGTACCACTTGCAGCCACTATGGACCAAGGGTTAGCCATATCCCCTGCAGCTGTTGGGGTCCCCTCAGTGGACAAGGGCGAGACACTCATCATTCCTGCAGAGGGAACAGAAAAGGCTCCCCTATTTTGCCAGAAAGTTGTATCCATCCCTGGGGAAGTTGCTGCTGCCATTAATAGCACTGATGCCCCCATTTTTCCTGTCAAAAAGAAACAGAAAGCTAAACATGTATCTACTCCTCCTCCTCAATTTCCCAGCAAGAGTATTTTACTGAGTCTATCCCAGGATTTAATTCAGGCTACTGAGCCTTCATATAAAACAGTTTCTGGTAAAAGAAAGAGAGATATCGGTTTTCCGGAAAATATTCAAGAGTCTGAATCTGGACAGGAAGATGAAGGGACAAGTATAGAATTTTCTCCTCAGATTTCTGATTCAGACTCATAGGAGAGCTCGGCTTCTGATTCTTCCTGTGGGGATTTCCAGAATGTCACAGTGTTTTCAATGGGAGAACATCGAGGTTTCTCACTCCCTCAGAAAATACTATGAGCTGTTACAGAAGGACTTTCCAGAACCTTCACGTATTCCTCCATTTCTGTCAACTTTGAAGGATTTTTGTGGAACAGCCTGCAATTTTCCTGACAGTCAGCCAGCTGCCCATAAAAAGGCAGACAGGATGTATAAAGGTCTGCAGTCTAAGTTTTCATACACTTTTCCCAAACCTGACCTAGCAGCTATAGCTTTAGTTGATCCCACTGCTGCTAAACATGTAGTTAATTCCAATCCTTCTCTTTCCAACAAGGATGGAAAGATTATTGATAAGTATGGTAAAATAATGCTTCTGCAACATTGATTTTTTGGAATTTTGAAATGTCATGCACTTAAGGTGCATTCTGACTAATAGTGAAAGTATGAGGGATGTTTTGTCTGCAGTTTCTTCTTGTAAGGAAAATTTGCTTTAAATAATTGAGTTGAATCTGCTGTACAAGTCACTACTCATTGTTTTCAGTGAGTGTACAATACATTTTATACTTCTTCAAGTGCTTTGGGCACTAGTACTTTGTTGAGGAGGTTTGCCTGGTTGTGTTCGCAGAACCTCCCAGATGATGTTAACAATGACAATTTAGATTCTGTTTTGGATAGAGATTTAGGTTTTGGCCCCCTTTGCTGCAGAGGTTATCAAAAAGCATGAGAGGAAGCATAAGCTGATGCAGGGAATCGCTAAGATTTTTCATCCTTCCTATTTTCAAATCTAAAAAGGTATTGTAACTCCACATCCAAAAAAGAAAATAAAAAGTGTCATCAAAATGCAGGTAAGTAGATGGCATTTAAGCAGAAATGGCAAGAGGGTTCAAAGAAGAATTCAGGACCCCCCCAATGAAGGGCAGTCAGTCAATTTAGAATAACTATTTAAGAGACCACCAACCCCATCCTAAAAGCCCTCTTTCCCTTCCAGAAAGTCAGAATCTCAACTTTTCTCTATGGCATCAGATAGTGTCGGATAAATAGGTTCTAAAGATCATTCTTCAATGTTACAGATGGCAGTGGGAGAACATTCCTCCTTTTCAGTGGATAATCTCTCATCCACTGGACCAAACTCTTATTTCCACCTATCCTTCATCATATGCTGTCCCAGGGAGTGATATAACAAGTTCCACCTTCCCAGGTGGAAAAAAGTTTTTATTTCATGGTGTTTTTAGTGCAAAAGAAAAAAAATGCTCAGTGACCAGTTCTGGATCTTTTTTCTTAAACCTGTTTGTTATAGTGCCCAAGTTCAAAATACTGTCACTTCACAACCTTTTACCTCTTCTTCCTCTAGATTTAAAAGATGTTTATCATCACATAGTTGTTCATCCAGACATCAGGGGTTTCTTAAAATTGTGTGTCTGGATCTCATTATCAGTTCTCCGCTGTACCCTTTGGACAATCCAATGTACCAAGAGTGTTCATAGGTTCACAGGTTCATAGATCTGTACTAGGCTAATGGCCCTGGAGCCTATATGAGCCTAGCCCAAAAAGATTCCCTGGCATCATGCCACCCAAAGTTAGTTCTCAGTGTCCCTGTCAAGCAAGGCCATTGAAGTGATCCCCGGGGTGAACTTCCTATTGCCCATCCACTCATCAAGATTTCTCTTAAAGAGGGCAAGTGAAGAGCTCTGCTTGACATGAATGGGAAGTTTGTTCCATAATATGGGAAGTCTCTGGGTTAGAAACCTGTCCCTTCAGCATGTTCTGTTTATTGTGGTAATAAGGTTTCGGTTCACAAAGAGTCTAGCTCCAGAAGAAGCACAGCTGTCTCAACCAGTAGGAAAAAAAAAAAGGAAGTTCCTTCTACTGGCACACCAACCAGGTGGCCAGATGCATGACATTCCCCTACCACCCCAGCTATTCAGATCCCAGTTCTGTGCCCTTCCACAACCCTACATCAACATACTACTTTATTAAAAAAATTCTTCTGTTAAACTGCAGCAAACTGTTCGCTACAAATGTAGGAAACAGTTGTTGCAGTTTATACCCTACTTGCATAGAGCACTACTGTGGTCATGTTTTAGTTTAGAAACAATTCTTCTTTATAAACTGTGGCAAACTGCTTGCTACAGATGTAGAAAACAATTGCTACAGTGTACACCCTGCCTGCATGAAGTAATAAGATGATCATGCTTTTGTTTAAAAAAATTCTTTTTAAACTGTAGCAAACAGTTTCTACAGTTTATACCCTGCTTGCTTGAAGCATGATAGTGCTCAAGTTTTATTAAAAAAAAATATATATTTTTTCTTTATTTCTTTTCTTTTTTTTACTTTTAAACTGTAGCCAACTGCTTGCTACTATGAAACAAGTAGATGACTATAGTTTAACCATGCAAGAAATTCTGCAGTTCTCAGGTTTGATCACAAATGCAATACCATCTTCTCAAAGCTGGTATTAGCTGACTATAGCCCTGAACCCTTCATACCCAGAGCAGTTGCCCCTCTCACCCCACCATAACTATGCTACACTACTGAACTCCAATTATAGCTCAATGAAGGCTTCAGGATATCCACATTTTTCCACATTTAGAAAACTTGCTTATCTTTGCAGAGTGTTTTCCAAACTGTCAGGAATCTCTTCACTTGGGTGACAGATTTTTTACACAAACTGGGATTCCACGAGAATATTCAAAAGTATTTTTAGACTCGTTCACACAAGATTGTGTTCTTGTGGTGTCAGCTATGCACCCCCATTCCAAATACATCACTAAGAATTTACATTCTCTCTTAGGTCACTGTGAGGGAATACCTCTGAATGTTGGATCACATGGTATCTACTATTCTCATGATACCTCTGGCAAGACTCCAAACTAGAAAGATACAATGGTATCTGAAGTCTCTTTGGTCTCAGCATAAACTTCCTTTGTCATTTCAAATCCCAGTGCTGGGGTTTGTCAGAAAGGAAATCATTTAGTGGACAAAGGAAATATTACATACAGGTATCCTCTTCTCTTTCCCTGTTTCAAAGCACTCAGTCATCACATACACCTCAAGCATTCTTTTGGGAGCAGTTTCTGGAGGGATAAGTCCAAGGTGCATGGGGCACAAAGGAGAGATGCAAGCACATAAATATAGTGGAGATGCTTGACCTGATCAAAATACCTAACACTGAATCATCTTTGCTTCTTGGAATCCCTTCAGGTTGTTACAGACAATATCACATCAAGTGGTGCATCAACAAGCAAGGGAGAACCAGTAAAATATGTGGCAAACAAGCAGAGCAGAACCAGAACAGTCCCTCTAGAATGAAAACTAGATCAGGGGCTTCCAAGATTTAATCCATTTGTGGGGAGTTCCTCAAGTAGCCCTATTTGCCTCCTGTTTGAACAATTAGTTGACAAGATTCTGCTCCAGGACTCCATGCAAGAAGGCCTGGAAAATAGATACCTTTACTTTTCCTTTGACAGGAATGGTTCCACAAGCTTTGCCATCCATTCCACTGACATCCAAAGTACTTATGTAGATTCAAAAGGAATTCCCCCAAGATCATTGTGGTAACACCCTTCTGACCCAGGAAACAGTGGGTGTCCATTTTATATTTTTGGAAATGGCCAGAGGCAATCACCACAAGCTTCATCAAGGACTGGACCTGCTCACATAAGGTCAGGGGTGTTTGATGCACCCTGATCCCAATCAACTCCAATCGATTGCCTGGATGATATGGTCTCAATTCTTTTAGGCACATGTTTGCTGAAGACATTCAACAGGTACTAATGGAGGCAAGAAAGCTTTTTACTATAAAACCATATATTAGCAAATGGAAAAGGTTTTCTAATTGGTGCCAGCAACATAACCAGCACCCATTCAGGGACAGCTGTTCTCTGGTCTTATAATATGTGTGAGTTACTATCCTAAGGCCTTTCTTACTCGTCCATCAAGGTTCATTTATTGGCCATTTTAGCACGTCTGCCAGTTGATGCTCTTCTTTCAACTCATTCTCATGTTAAAATGTTTTTGAAAGGGGTTTTGCATAGGAGGCCTCCAAGAAACTGGTGGCCCCACCTTGGGAAGTTAATTTAATTTTGTGTTAGAGGAGGTCACACTTGCTCCATTTCAGCCAGCTAACCTGGCTGACTTAAGGTTCTTAACATAGGAAATAGTTTTACTGATTGCTCTTCAAGAAGGGTATCTGAGTTGCAAGCTCTTATATTGAGTGAACTGTACCTCATTTTCCACAAGCAGGGACGAGGTTTCCTCAAGTTTCCTTCCTGAATCTAAAAATGAGGGAGTAAGGATACTCCATACATTGGCTGTCCATAGACAACTCAGGCACTACCTTGACAGAAGTAAAACTTTCAGATATTTGGATCGATTGTACGTTTTGTGTGAAGGTAAGAAGGAAGGGGAACATGTGTCAAGGCAGACTATTTCCAAATGGTTGTCTAAGGCTAATACATTTTGCTGAACTCACCACAGTAAAACTATTCCAGGCAATGTCAAGGATCACACTACCTAAGACTTGGCTTCATCTGTGGATTTTTGGAAAGGTTTGAATTTTAGAAGTATTTTAAAAGCATCAACTCCATCTTCTCTACATACTTTTATAAAGCATTATAAGCTTGACTCCTTCTCTAGGTCTAGGTCAGGCTTTGTTAGCACCATTCTCCAGGGGCTCATGGACTTTTCACCTTCCCCCTCCCAAAACTTTTAGGCTATGGTAACCTAGCTTAGGCTACTGCAGCAGGGATCAATATGAAGAATGTAGTACAGCTCTAAGAGTAAACTTACCATAAAAGTAGATGTTCAAATGACAACTGTTGCAGTAGCTGCACCCTCCTTCCCTCTATCACCTTTATTTCTTGGTGTGTTGATTTTTCCTGGGGTGTGGACTTTGATTTTTTGTTGTTCATAGCATTGTCCTCTCAGGGCTTTGCTTGTTTCTGTTGACATGAAAGGTCTGAAGGGCTTGGAGCCTAAACCTGTCTTTTTAGTCAACACAGCTTGAGCTGACTAATGATTTGGGTGCATGAAAAGTGCCCTGAAGCTGTGGAAACCAGCCAGGTGTTATAGCCTTGCAGAATATAACCCATATATCTTAGCCTACTGCAGCAGTAATCATTCTAACATCAACTGTTATGGTAAACTGACTTATACAACTGTACCATTGTAGCTCTCTTTCTCTTATTCTTGACTCATCCTGTAGCAGAATATAGCATCAAGCCATCCTGTTATTCTCAATATATATCAGACAGAGTTTCCTGTAGATCCAGATCAAGATGGCTAATGATCCAACGATCAACAGAAGCAATCAGCAAATTCAGTCAAGTTTTTCAAAGTAAGCAGGTCCTGCTGGTCACCATAGACATTTCTCAGATCTCAGGTGTTAAAACACCTTGATTCTAGCTCCTGTTTCTCATATCCTTGGCTTATTCTATATTGCACAAAGTGGCACAGTGTTCAGCAGACAGAAGAACAAGGCAAAGAGCCATGCAGCTGTTCTCATTATATAACGGAGGGAGTTCTCACAATAACCAAATTTGCTCAGAAATGCCCACAACAGAAAAGCAAGGCAAGATGGCAAATACTACTTCTCTTACTAGGGCAATCAGCAAAACTCATTCCCAAGTCAGTTTCAAGTAAGCAGGTCTCTACCCAAGATGTCAACATGGGTTAAATGTAGCTCCCCTTTTTCTTCTCCTTGTGTCATTCGTGTTGCTCAAGGAAGCATAACATTTAGCAGCCCAGGAGAATGGATCACTAGGCCATGATGCTTAATCATAACACACGGCAGAAGAGGTGACTGCAGAAGCAGGAAATAGCCAATCACCCAACTGGTTCAGGAGTTGCCCAGAGCAGAAACAGCCAGGAGAAGATAACAAATTCTGTTACTCTCACTAGGAGAAATCAGCAAACTCAGTCTGACGTCTGATCCAAATAAATCAGGTCCTGGTGGTTGCTTTGGGCATTTCCAGGCCTCAGATGCTAAAAGAGGTTGATTGCAGTTCTCCTTTCTCCTTTCTCCTCATCTTGTGTTGTCCATTGCTGCTCATGGTATCACAGTGTTCAGCAGCACAACATACTTCAGATAGGTTTAATTTTCTTTGAGTCAAATAATGCAACATAAATCTTTGCTAGCTTTCCCCAACTGATACCTTTTTTTTAAAACTACCAACTGATACCTTTTTTTTTTAAACTATGAGGAAGAAACAATTTCAAGACAAAACAACAAATTCAAATAATACAAGTTGTAATAAAACAAGGGGAAGAGACAAGTAACACAAGCACACAGACCAAAACCAAGAAATCCTAACATCTATATATATATATATATATATATATATATATGGATCTACTTTGAAATTTTGAATTCTCATAATGCCAAACTACACAAAATCAAGGCTATAATGCCAAAGGTTAATTACACTGAAACTCCATAATCCCGGATCTGAAAATGCCGAAACTGTAAAATACTGAATTTTTGGAAGCTGTCATTATGTCTGTACAACAAAAGTACCTTTTCCTCAAGTAGTGTAATCTCAGAGTTGGTATATTTCATTTGGGGGAGGTCAAGGGTGGCTTGCCCCCCTGCTAAAGCATAGTAAAAGCATAGATACATCAGTTGGTTTGTTTTTTATCTTGTTATAGAAAGTGTATGTTTAACTTCCACAGGGTCTGCTTTGTGTTGTTTTGGTAAAGATTTTACCATTCTGCAGCTGTTATGTAGAAGTGCTAGTTCTCTGCTTATACGTATGCACCGATTTTTACTTACAGCAGTTGTAATTTTTAATTTAGTTTTCCTTGTTGATTGTAAAGTTAAGGTTGTATTAGTAAAGTTTACTTTTTTATGGTATTTCTGTAGTGAAATTTTCTCCCATCTTTATCCTAGTTTGTATCTTAATGGCAACTATTTTTTTTTTGCATGGTTTAACGTGCAGCAGCGTCTTAAAGGCACAGACTCCTATTTATAGCTTTCAGGCATTTTGGTATTTCGACATTCACAATTCTGATGTTTCAGTGTAATAAACTTTTGGCATTTTGGTCTTGATTTTGTGTAGTTCAGCATTATGAGTATTCAAAATTACAAAGTAAATCTGTATATATATAAATATATATATATATATATATATATATATATATATATATATGTATATAAATATATATATGCTTTGTCTTTTGGCTTTTCCCGGTTAGGGGTCGCCACAGTGGAACTCCGGTCCGCTAATGACTAGCAGTAGATTTTTACGTGCCGAGTTGCCAGCACTGACACACAACCTTCAACGAAGGTACGCCCATTCACGCATGTCTCCACACAGAAGACGCTCTAGCTGAGAATCGAACAGGACAACGTCTTACTGTGAAGCGACAACGCTACCACAGTACCACCACCGCAGTCAAATCTGTATATAAATATATATATATATATATATATATATATATATATATATATATATATATATATATATATATAGACACAGAGCGAGAGAGAGAGAGATCTGTGTGTGTGTATATATAGATACATATTTATATATGTCAATATATATCATTAGTATGTCTGTTCTAGCTCTCTAACTAATGGTTAAACATACACATTACATGTGTCTTCTTTTATAGTATTATATTTCCCTCCATTAGTCACTGACACCATTATGCAGTGCATGTACTGACTTTCCGTACTGTGTTATCTACTTTTCTCTGCTGTTTGTACTAACATTAACTATTGCAATGGCATACAGATACCGAGTAGTCATGAAGTGGCATTTTATTAGTACACCTATCACTATTTATTTATTGGTATTAGCAGCTGTGTTTTAAATGATTTACCTTCTACTGGTGTTGGCTGCATTCTGTGACATGAAGTAATTTCTGGTTATAGCACCAGATTTAGTTCCCTCAGATTTCATTTAGGACATTGTGGATCATACATTGTGTGCAATGCATCATGGGTACCTCATGCCAATTTCTGGCATAGTGTAACTTGTATCCCAGTTCTCTATATCCCCATCCATTTCATAATGTCAGTACTAGGGGGAACCTTACAATTTGACATGTGATCTTTTCCAGACACTGGGAGTGTTGTGCATCTTTCAGCAAAGTCTTGCATTGTTGTCTGCTCAGTTGTTTTGCTATTACTTTGCTGCAGTAACCATTTAAAATATCAGGAGTCATATTGCCAAGATGAAATAACTGAAAATTCAGACTTACATATACTAACTCTGAAATTGCAATTTCTTGGATTATTTCCTTTTCTCCAAGGAATTAACTCAGACTGTGCATACATAAGTTTGGGGGTGCAGAGGTGCTTCCTTGCCTGCAAAAATATGTCTAACGGAGAAGATTAATATTTAATATTTAGTCTTCTCCTCTATTTTTGATATTTCCAGGCACAGCAATCCATGTTTCAATATTTCAGTAGGGAGCCCTTTGTGGCACATGCTGTTAATACTGTCTTAGATATTGTACAACTAACCATTGCAAGGAACCAAAAATAAAACAAAACTTTTATTAATTTCCTAAATCATATTAATAATTCCTGGAATAACCACTGCCTTGCTATTAACTTCAATGTTGTTATACCATTCTCTATTTTCCCCAAATGTTTTAAATGAGGTCACAATGTCTCTGTTTCCTTATCTACACATCATAATGCATTATGTATGGGTGACTTTAACTTAGATTGCTACCCAAAGAGTAATGCCCCTTCATATAGTGCTCTTGTTAACTGTACATCCATCAAAAGTCATCCAGTTCACACACATACATGCATTACCATATTACATATACAGCAGATGACTCAAGACATGCAGTGTACTGCAGTGCAGGCCCTAATATTTGATGATTGTACTGTCTTCGTCATATTCTCAGAAAAGGCTGAGCATTTAAAGGGAATATGAAGCATAAACACAATATTTAAGCAAGTAACACAACTGCATATGTGGAAAGAGTTCAAAGAAAATAACTGGTCTTATGTGACCTCACACTATGGCTGAAAAACAGTCCAACAATACTTTCTTAACATTCTCTTGCATTAAGTAAAACTCTTATACATGTAAAAGTAAGTGAATTTAGAGAACATACTTGATTGCTGATAACAGAGTTAAAAACAGCTTTGTAGAATGCAAAGCAGTTTAAAAATATATAATTATAATAACAAATCGAACTAAATGTCAGAATTGTTGTATCTTTAGAAACCATTAATTATGCTGAGCTATTTGAAGGGGTATCACTGTGAACTGTATTCAGGTGCTCATCAAAAGAGTATTAAAGAACGGCTTAAAAGCCCAAGCGAGACAGAATGGAAAAATTTAGAGAAGAATGGAAGTGTTAGTGGCCAAGATCAATGTTCTAAAGCAACGGTTTTACTAGAGGAAAGTCCAGGTAATTAATTTTGGAAACCAGCAATAAGCAGAGACTGTGATTTAACTGTGAATATTTACAGCAGCCAAGGTACAATTTGCTTTTATACTATAAGACAATATGCATTATTTATTTTGACCAAGTCAGCCTTGCATTTGTGGTCATCTAAAAAGACTGCATACAAAAAAATCAACCTTTTTAGATTAAATCCAAAAAAAATCTAATAAAAAAAAATTTTACGGGGAAATCCCCTATTAAACATACATCCCAAACCTGAGATCACACAACAGGGCATGAGCAAATTCCTAGATTCTAATGAAATGCAATCTCACAGAGAAAGCAGCCGGCATGCTGATAAAACAGGCTGTTTGAGTATTTTTCTTTTCTGAGCATTTGCAATTACAGACTAAATACTATATCTATATACATAAATCTATATAGATACACACACACACACACACACACACACACACACACACAAACACAGACATAAAAATAATATATATATATATATATATATATATATATATATATATATATATGTATATATATATATATATATATATATATAGATATATATAGATAGATAGCTACAAGAAAGATTAGCCAAGTTAGAGTCTTCACTATGTAATACTTTATTCCTCCTGTAGTGATGGTCCATGGGATATGGATATGTGTGTGTGTGTCTATATATATATATATATATATATATATATATATATATATATATATATATATATGTATACACACACACACACACACACATATATATATATATATATATATATATATATATATATATATATATAGGATTACTATCAAAATCACAAATCACAGAATTCAGAACTGAGAACGTTGATATCCTTGATGCATTTCATCACCTCATGCATATTAATGAGGTCAGATGATCAATGCATACCATCGACAGTCCATTTTTAATCTTAATGTCTACAGTTGCAGGCATGCTGCATTTCTCTGCCCAGCTGATGATCTTCTTAACTGCCATTCACTTGACTGTCGACATACTGACTGTCACTCCTACCATGTTCAAAGTGGAGCAGGACGTTCAACTGATTTTTAAGATTTTGATTGAAACTATATATATATATATATATATATATATATATATATATATATATATACATGCACACAGACATATAGATAGATACATTTATAGATATATATGGGTCTACTGAAATTCATTGACCCTATTACTGATAAAAAAATTATTCTTTATTATATTTTTTTGTGTTGAAGTTTTGCATGTTCCAAGACTGTTGATTGGTGAATGCATGGTAGAGTTTTTTGGTCAACTTTGTAAAAGTCGATAATTGGGTGTTTCATTCATTTTCAGTACAATATTGTAAATGTATATAAGCAAATCTCCCCTTGAGGACATACCAGTGTTTCAGCCACATGGCTTCTGGATGTCTATGACTTTTAACTTTTTAAGTCCATACTAGTTTATTCAGGCCAATTAATCCAAACCCAACTAGCTGCAGACATGGCATATTTCAACATATCCTAATTAAAACTGATATGTTACATTTCCCTATGGTTTGTCTGCTTCATATTTTGCACTATTACACTGCACTGAATAATACTTAAAATAAATATAAGTGCTTGCAAAGCTGCTGTCTTAACAATTTAAGGCCAACAGCCATCACTGGCATGACAATAATCTCATCTAACAGCCTACAATTTGAATGATGCGATTACATAATTATATAGGCAAGAGTTAACATCCGTAAAACACATGCTCTAAGGCTGTGCGTCCACTCACCTGGGAGCTAACAATTATCCTCAGAGTTCTGATTTGCATTTACTGATTCTTCCTCCAATTAGAATTATTGTGTGAGCCGTCTCTGGGCATAATTTGCCTGACCACTTGATCATGAGACAAGCCAAACTAATAAATTTTGTTACTAGGTGTAAAATGTTCCTGTTCAGCATGCAAGTTTCAAGATGCTGACTACAGTCGTGCAGTCTTCTGATGGGCCAAATTATGCTACAAGAAGTCCTAAATTATACTCCTGAGTGCTGATGCTAAGGAGGTTAACTCAAACCAAGACTTGAAACTGGAATCTTTATCAGCAAATGTGCTCCAGGTCACTGATATAGATTGGCAAATGTTAAAGTGACCTATCACAATGAGGAAATTGCTTTCAAAATCTGCCTAATGGGAAAGTGTCTGGGAGAGATGGGGTACCAGTGGAATTCTAGAAATGTTTCATAAAGGTGTCCATTAGACCCTTTTTAGAGTTATTTAAAAAGTGGGAAGATAAAGTTCTGGCTATAGGACTGGAAATCTAGCTTTCTTCACTGATATACCTGAAGTAGCAAGGGTGTTTGAAGGTGAGGCAAGGTGGGGATTGACTTGATCCCTCTATGACTAAATATAGTACAGCTTGCCTGAACTAAATTTCAGCTCTTCCCACTATCTGCTTTGTATTTTGATCTTCAGAATGCATTAGAATTTCTAGACTGGGCATGGTTAAGGGATGTGCTTCAAGCATATGGGCTGACAGTGTCATTTCTTGAAATTTGTAAACTATTGTACATGGAAACCCTAGCCCAGGTGGCAACACAAGAAATATTATCTAAACATATTCTGTTTCAGAGAAGAGAAAGACGGGGTAGCCCATTGACCCCCCTGCTGCTTTTTCTAGCTGTTAAGTCACTGTCTTACTTATTGAGGGATAACCATTTTCAATGTGGCATTGATATTAACCCAATCCCACTTGTATTTTTATTTGCTCACAAGGAAGAAATAAAAATCTTACCATAACATGAACAGAAGGTAATCGTATGAGTCCCTTCCTATAACTCCCCCTCACTAACACCTCTATCCTCTCTTCCATATTCTCCTTACTTTCTCCATCCATTCTTTCCTTTGCAATAATTAGTCTGACTCGCTCTCTGCCCCTGAAACTTCCTGCAACTTTTCCCAATTAATAACTGGTCTATTATCTCTTTACTATATAGTATTATTTACCTGTGTTATCTCTCCATAGTTCTGCACATACATAATGTTTTGTGGCAGACAGAAATATTAGTATGCATTATTATTTGAAATGTGTGCCAACCTTAGTCTATATGTGTAAAACTGATGTATTAAGACTCGCTGTATCCATGTGTTAACTTCTCTGGTGTAATGCTTTGAAATTTTGTACAATGTTTCTGTTGTAAATGTGGAGCTTTACTCCCCAGGCACCATTGAAAAAGGACCTGTGTCCAGTCAGACTTTCCCAGTAAACAAATGTAAAATAAATAATTTAATTAGTAACATCTTAAAGGCTGTAGATCTTCTTAACTCAGTCCTTCCAATGGAAGTCTTGAAGTCTGCACTGTAACTCCTAATGGGCAAAGCCTATGATTTTCGATACAATCTAACTATGTCATCACATTTCAAACAAATGTTCATATCTCTGGAATCATAGGAGTTGCTAAATAAATGTAAATGTCAAACTATTCAACACAAACTATTTTTTATAGTGGTAGTATTCTTTAGATTTTTTTTTAGCAAGTCAAGTCCCACAAACTTTCAGGTAGCATCGCAGATGTTAGTAAAGTTCTTTAAGGAATAAAGCAAATTTCATGGGACAGTTGCACATTCAAATGGGGTGTTTACAGCAAATCCTCAACTCTGTGAAAGGGAAATGAAAGCACAAATTAGGTAAAAATTTGTCTGAAGAACAATGGGATGAAATTAACATCCTGGAGATGTTTGCTCATTTTCAAAAGGAACAGCTATAGCATAATACCCCAGTTGGTTTATAAATGAGGGGTTTATATAAGGTTAAGACTCTGTTGGAGGTGTGCGGCAGTAGAAGCAGACTGGCTACATTTAATTTCACTATGTCCCTCCTCATCAAGAATCTGGACTGCAGCAGATGAAGCACAAGAATGGACACAGGCTAAAAACCTGCCCACTCTAGAGCAAAGTGAGTTTTAGTTATTAGGTCTTAGGGGATTTATTTTATTTATTTATTATTTTTTGTTACTATCTTCATATTGTCAATAATACGATCAAAAGACAATGAATCATTACTGCAAATTTATAAACATGGACTTTGGAAATGTTCAGTGATACTGCTGATACAGCATGTATTAAAATTATTAAAACATTTATTTCTTGTGTTATTTGAATAATTTTGGATGATGCATGTTTTTACGTTGAACAGACTTGTGATTTGTGATTACTTTGACTTGATATGATGCCATTGTACTTTTGCCAAGTCAATAATGATTTGCTGACTTTTAGAACATTTAAAATAAATGCAAAATCAGTACTTAGGCTAGCTTTAGCCTTTCATTTCTGCTAGTGACTAACTTTCCAAAGTATAACATTCTAAAAAATTTTACTAATTAATCTGTTCCAAAAGGTAGAATTTAACAGTCTAGCCATCCATCTTGCCCTAGGGATTGCAAGCACAGGCTGATGCCTTTTGTCATTCATATTAGAGGAGCTTTGTTCCTGTTCATTCTTATGTAATATCACAATCTCTCAGTTCAACAAACTCTCTGACCTTTTGTTTAACCTGTAGTAATCTTGTGGGTAATCCTTTTATTTTTTTTCCAATTGCTTTTTCCAGAGTATGAAAATCATCACTTTAGAATTCTAAAATAATTTCAAAGTAGTTGAAAAAGACAACCTAAACATTAATTTTTCATTTGCACTCTCATCTCTTCTACAAATCTTAAGCTTTGTTTCAGTATCATTTCTGAATAATGTTCTACAAGCATGTCTCATGGACATGGATAATGTTCCACCTGATTGCCATGTTTCCCACAATACTTTTTCCTTTTTATAACATATAAGTGATATTGTGGTTAGTGTAGATTTCTGCTATTTGGCTTTCAAATTTGTCCCTGATATGCCTTTTCATGAGTGCTATCTCCAGTGAATATTTTGCAAACACAGTCTACTCCACCGTGTTGATTTTCACATATTCCATCAGATCAAACCCTTATAGGATCACAAGATCATAGGAGGTTACTATGCTATTGGCCCTGAGGCCCTTATATTCCTAGCCAAGAGTCTAGCCCATGTTTAGACAAGTCAGCACCCAGACCCCCTGCCCAGCAGGGACACAGGTGGAATCCCGGGAGTGTATTTTCTGTTTCCCATCCAGTTATCCAAGTTGTGCTTAAAAAGGGATAATGAGGTACTCTGTTTGACATGAAGAAGGAGTCTATTCCACAGATGCGAGAGTCTCTGGGACACAAATCTGTCCCACCAACAAGTCCTATTGATATCACAGACCAGGTTGAGGTCACGTGTACAGGTTGCTTGAGTGGAGTCTGACTTGCGGATATGCAGCAGTCCCATCAAGGTGGAGTCTGATATTGATTTGTATGCTAGACTGAGGTCACCTCTGAGGAATCTGTATGAAACTGAGTAGATAGACAGGGCTTTTAGCCTGTCTGTGTAGGATAGGTGTTTGAGGCCCTGGATTCTCCTAGTGAGGAACCTCTGTGGTCTCTCTAGCTGCTGCATGTGCTTTGTGAGGTACATGCTGAATAACTGGCCTTATAAAGGAAGAATACAGGGATCTTATGACCTCTTTGTCCCTGGATGAGATACCCTTACTTATGAGGTGGGCCATGTAGAAAGCTTTCCATATAATGGAAGCAACATGGTGATCAAAAATCAGGTTGCTATCAACCTGGGTGCCCAAATTCCTCACTACTGATTGTGTACTTAGGACATTGATATTAATGGGATATGTGGGGACGTCACTCTCCCCAAAGGGGATGATGATGCATTTTTTGGCATTCAGATTGAGGCCATGTTTCTTGACCAGTCATTTGTTTGGGTGAGACCTTCTTGGAGGACGTCCACATCACTTGGGGAATTGATGACTGTACCCAGCTTGCAGTCATCTGCAAACTTGGCCAGCCATAGCCCACTGGTTTTGACCTGCACGTCACAGAAGTATATCCCAAATAACAAGACCCCAAGACCAATCCCTTGGGTATGCTGCTCATTACGGGTTTACTGCTTGAGGTGGCTTCGCCTATTTTGATTAGGTGGGTTCTATCAGTGAGACAGTTTTCTACTCATCTGGTAACATATGGATTGATGCCTAGTTGAGAGAGTTTATCTACTATGCCTAAGTGGGCAATAGTGTTGAAGGCTTTGGACAGGTCAAGGTAGGTGGTGTGCACCATCTTCCCCTTGTTCATGCCTTTGGTGACTGTCACAAAGAAGTCGAGCGGATTTAACAGACATGACCACTCCTTGACAAAGCCAACCTGTGTGGGGTCAAGTGATTGGAGGTTGCCAATGTCCCTGTTAATGAGGCCCATGATAATCCATTGCATTGCCTTGCACATCAGGCTAGTTAGGCTGATGGGTCTATAATTTCCTGGATCGGTGGACACTCCACCTTTGTGTAAAGGGATGACAGTGGCTGTCTCCACTTAGCTGGGACAAAGCTAGTACTCAGGCTTTGGTTGAATAGGGTGCCTAACAGTGCTGCAAGTTCATGTAGGATGTGGCCTGGGATATTATCAGGTCCCATGAAGGCTGTCTTTTTTGCTTTTCAGAGGGCAGTGATGACCTGTTCCTTAGAGATAAGGGGTGGGGGGCAGGTACTGAGGATGTCCTGATTTACTGATGGGGGGTTCAGAGATAAGAGGTTTTCACTGAATCTGTCAGCCAGTAGACTGGCTATATCTACAGCATTTTTTGTGTATGTGGTGTCCTTGACCACCAGTTCTGAACAGATATGGGTGCTTCCTTTGAGATTGCGGACATATATGAAGAAGGCCTTATGATTGATTTTAGTAGATGTGGCCAATTTGGACTCGAAGTTGGCTTTAGAGGATTTCACTAGTGCTCTTTTTTGCTTGTTCAGGCTAAGGAGAAATTGTTTCCAATTTGGCACCTGCTCCTTCATGGTCCTAGACAGCAATTTTTTTTCCTTTTGTTATATAGTTTATTTATTGCAGATGTCCACCAGACAGGTTTAGGCAGCTTTTGTCCTGTCAGGTATTCTTGATTCCATGCATCTATATAAATGCTTGTATAGTACTTAGGTGTAGATTTGGACATTGGTGCCAGTTCCTGAAGTGGGGGAGGGGGCTGTGATGCTGTTTATACCATCCCTCAGGAGGTTGTAATCAGCTTTGTAGACATTTTTTTGTTTGACCCTAGCTATAGGGGGTCAGGGGAGATGGTGACAATGAAATGACTGCTTTATGTTTGGATCTTACCAGGGAGGATGATACCGTAGGGGTGCTACAGTGATTACTCATGTTGGTTAATGCCAAGTTCAAGACATTATAACCTCTTGTGGTGGTATCAACTAGTTCCAAGGCATTTGCATTGATAACATCTAGGCATTGCAGGGCATTTATGTTCTGGCATGAGTAGTTTTTCCAGTCCATGGCTGGGTAATTAAAGTCACCCAGGATCAGGGTAAAGGGTTGAATCTTGATAGATTTGAAGAGGTCCAGATAGGTGGAGTAGGCATCTTGAGTCAAATTTGAGGGCCTGTAGCTATCTATAATTTGATTAGGGGTTTTGTCAATGGTTAACGGTTGCTTTGCCCTTTAGTCCAGTTAAATGCTAACTCAGTAATAGCTAGAGTGTCTGGATTGTGTTGAGAGATTAGTGTGCTAGACTTGTCATTTTTTTTCTGAGACTCTGCAATGAGTAGGAAGCATGTGAGTTGGTTTGGCTTCACAGCACCTTGAAAGAATATTATAGGAATGTGGCCGTAGGTGACAATGTGTGTGAGTGAGTGAGTGAGTGAGTGAGTGAGTGAGTGAGTGAGTGAGTGAGTGAGTGAGTGTACAAATGAACTACTGGGGCAGGGCTAGTCACCAGTGGTGTAAAACCTTGGCTCAAGATGATTGTCACTGCTGAAGTGATGCCCCAACCCCATGTGCAAAATGGGAAAAAGGGGTTATGGATGGATGGGGATATACCTGTACAGATTTTGGAAAGCTTTAGGAGTTTGTGTAGCTTGGTTGGTATGGCATGTATGAGTGGTTATACTGGAAGTATTTCAGGTATAGTCCAGACCTACTGTGTGCTTAGGGGGTGGAGAGGGTTTTACAGTGAAAGATAAGGATTGGAAAAAACATAAGGAATGGCTATTGGTATAAAGTGGTTTGTTAGAAGTATTTTCCAGCACACAAAAAACATCATCTTAGCAGCTGTAGGACTGGATTGGGAATGCACCATAATTCCCCCCTTCACAGACAAACTTCAGCAACTGGAAGAGAGGGCTAGCATCCCCTTTTTGGTGTAAGCATTAATTACCGATATGGAATTGGTAAAGGAGCAATGCTTATTTCAGAATGGTAGCCTCAATTTACTCAGCAAACTAGAAGAAATAAAATACAAGGGGTTTGCCCCTCTTCCCATTTGAAGCTACTCTCAGTACCTATTTGCATAGGGTTACCACAAATCTTGCAAGATTACTCTATCTCCAAAACTAATACAGACGTTACCCGTGCCTGCAGCTCTGAACATCAAATTCCCTTCCCCACGGCTGAACTGAAAATATTCCAGCCTGCCTACCTGCACAAAACCAGTTTTTCCAAGTAGGTTTATAAATCCATCAGTCAGTTGGAAACAAATCCATTAACCATATGACTTTAGCATCTCAGTCTATCCAGTGGACAATGCGGTCCCTGGATGTGCATCGCTTTGCTGTCCCACAAGTTACCTTTACTGATCTACACAAATATGACCTAATTTGGCACCTGTCCTAGCATGTTACTTCAGTATGCATAAATAATTAGACAGGCGTTAATAGACTGTGTTGATACAACAGCATTGGTCACATCTAACTTATACTTTAAATGTGTAGGACATTAAAGCCTAAATGCTAACCAGATCTTTTAGAAAAACTTTGCACATGGTTAAACGACAAAGATGCCGCCAACATGTACGAGTTCAGAAGTGACAACCCAAGGTCTCACAAAAACACTGTTGTATCTTGGGACCTCTTTGAAGCATGGTTGTTGTTGTTGTTGTTGTTATTACCACTGTAAGTAAGTGGATAGTGTAGACAATTTATCCTGTACAGGGTACAAAATGGCTGAAAAAAATGCTTCTGGAACTATTTAAAAATATACTGTTCATTTTTTGCAGTTGTGGGACTGGTCCATCATAATAGGTCATTTTCTTAATCCAGTCATTTTATGTACAACATTTATATGATCTGTTTGTGAGTGTTTATGTGGTAATATACAGATCTATTTAATAGTGTCATATAATGTATTTATACATCAGTTGATCGATATGTAGGCATTTAACACTTGAATACACATCTGTACAAGTATATCTATATATATATATGTGTGTGTGTGTGTGTGTGTGTGTGTGCGTGTGTATATACAAATATATTTATACACACACACACACACACACACACACACACACACACACATATATATATATACATTACACACACACACACACACACACACACTATATATATATATATATATATATATATATATATATATATATATATATATATATATATATACACACACACATCTGGATTCATTTTATATCCTCAAAATACTGAAATATCGAAATTCGGTATTTTGAAGCTATAAAGTCGAATTTTTGAAACCACGAAAACTCAGAATCGTGAAATTCAAAATCTCGCACATGGGAGATTTTGAATTCTGTGCTTCTACTGCACACACAGATACACACGCACCATCCTCCCCACATACAAACAGAAGCTCTCTACTACATAAAAGCAGGGGGGAAGCCCCCCAGTGCCCCCCACAACCCCCCCTACTTAAATATTCTCACCCCAAGGTCGAACTACACACAAGCACACACAAAACACCACCACACAAGCTACATTCTTCTCGCACACACACATCACAAAAACAAAACACACTGACACACACCACAGCCCCTACCCAAATCCCTTAACACACACACACGCACACACACACACACACACACACACACACACACACACACACACACACACACACACACACACACACACACACATTTACCTGAATCCATATCCACAGAGAAACCTAAGAAGAACGAAATTCAAAACCGCCGGTATTCAAGGTTTTGAATTTCGCACTTCTGAGCTTTCGCTTTTCTCAGGATTCTACTTTATGGGCTCGAAATATTGAATTCCGATATTTTAATATTTCAAGTTTCTAATGTAAATCCATCTACATCTATATATAAGACATTCAAAGAAGAACATTGATTGTCTATCATCTTTTCTTGAGTGGTACACACATGGAATGACACAACTTCCCTTCACTCCCCCCATCAAACAAAATGTCAAGTTATCTCATACATTTTTAAACATTTCACCTAGTTTGTTCTATAGTACTAGGTAGGGAAAACTGCACTGCATTTATTTTTAAAATTTCATTAGAACATATGCTATGTTCTCTCTCAGTTCAGCAGTGACCACAGGAACTTCAAATGTTGAACACTGAAGTGATGGAGTGAGCCTAACAACTCTAGGAAGTAATCACCACTACCTAGAAAATCCTGGATCCTGTTTGTAATTGGGCAAATTAATCTAGATTTATAATGACTGTTTCTGAGCTGAGGTTTCAAAGTAAATAATGAGATGATCAGAAAGAAAAAAAAAAAAAAACAACTCATTCATTCTATTAACAAGTCAATTTGAGTTCCTCTACTAAACCTCAAACTATAAAAGTACAAGGCCTTAAGATGCTTGAAAACAAATAGTTGAAAATGTAATTGTCACCATCTGTTTTTTTTGTAAGGAGCCCATGCCCTCCCAATACATGGATTAGCCCATGCACATCCCAGACTAACATATAACTATTGCATATTCGCATAAACATGGAGAGAAGAGATATCACAGTAAATAAGGAATTTCTATCAGTGCACACTTAGAAACCATACCTGTAGTGAGTTCCTGTAGAAAACAGCCACTATGTTCTGTTTTCTGGCATCTTCTGATTT